>NW_008704941.1:1107376-1137376 GCF_000326865.2 Helobdella robusta | reverse complement strand
ATACTCACTGCCATCATCGTCGTCGTCATCGTCAAGTTTGCTTATTGAAATATTTTGCGATTTGATTAAATGATATGGTGAGGTGTGTTGTAATTCACTTCTAGAGAGGATCTATTGTTTCTGATGTAGCTTTTTTTGGTGTTTTCATCTGTTTTGTTGTTGTTGTTGCTGACAATTTTATTAACGATGAGGTCATCAGTCTTGCTTTTGTCATCGTCATCTTCAAAATTATCACCTCCACACTCATATCATTTTGTCGTTTTTCGCAGAGCAAGAATATCCACTTCAATCATTCATTCAACCGTTGTTACCATTTGCACTGAACTTAAATTGGAAAGATTGATTATGACGATAATGACATCGGTGATGACAAGATAATGATGATAAGATGATAATAATTATTATTATAATAATAATAATTATAATAATAATTATTATAATAATTATAATAATAATACATGATAACGGTTTGATAGTACTCACCGATACAATAAAAAAATATGAATAAAGTTCCGTTATTAACGAAAAAAATAACTACAACGAACGCAATAACAAAACCAGAAAAGCACAAAAGAGTAACAATTAAAATGGCTAAATCATTAGAATTAACAAACGGGCAAAAAATGATTAACCGTAAAAATAATAAAAAAAAAACTACATCGTCATCAACCTTATTAAGGTTATATTATTATCGTTACAAGATAACAGTGCATAAAACACTTATACACAATTATAGGGATACAAACGGTATATCGCAAAGCATCGGTAAAATATCGATATTAACACCGATATACCGGCGATATATAGCCGGTATATCGATAGCCAAACTCTCAAAAACGTTAACGATAAAATAATATCGATATAGGTTTACCGATACTCTATAACATTGAGCCATTTGTATCGAATTATCGATATTTTCAAATAATGGTATTGTTAAGAGGAATGTTGCATCCCTAGAAACAATACGTCTAGTTGCCTACCTTGGCCACTGCTTGCTTCCTTCATCGTTGTCCATCCTTTCATTGTTGAGTCGTCCTTATTATTATTATTATAATTATTATTATTATATTGTTTATTATTTCTATTATTAATATTATTGTTATTTCTATTCTCGTTTGTAATATTATCCTTATTAATATTGTTGTTGTTTGTTTTGTTGTTGGCAACGTTATTGGTGTTGTTGTTGTTGTTGTTGTTGATAAAGTTATTGGTGTTGCTGTTGTTGTTGACAAAGTTATTGGTGTTGCTGTTGACAAATTTGTTGTTAATGACGTCAGCACCCTTGCTTCCGTCATATTTTCCATCCTCATTATCGCCTTCATACTCGTCATAGGCGTAGTACACGGAAGCAGTGGTAGTAGTAGTAGTAGCAGCGGTGGTGACGGTGGTTGCTTCAGTAGCAGTAGTATTAGCCGTTGTTGCGATGTTTGTAGTAGAAGCAGGTGCGACGAGTCCTATTTTTGTAACTTCAGTAAAAATTACAGATTTCTTCTTGTTAGGAGCATACAATTTCATCACCAACCTGCCTCGTTTTTCCATGATGTTGATTTAATATTTATTATTCATCTGACCGGTTAGTTGTTAGTTTGTTTGGGGTTTCCAGTTTGATTTTTGTAGCTTAATGCATTTTATTTGGCTATTTTTTAATATGGCTAAGATGGCTATTCATTTTAAATTATTAAATCCATTTTTATTTAGTTATTTCAATTTATTTATTCACTCCTTCAATTTATTTTATAATACTTTAAAATCAAGCTAGGAGAGATAGAACATTTACCTTGTAGTGGTTCTTACATAGATGTTAGTCTACTGGACCACTTTAAACTTTGTTATTATTATTATTATTATTATTATATTTTAGATTGTTAGTAAAGCTCCATTTGCTTCTTCAACGTATTTTAGTTAGCCAGGAAAATATTGTTTACCTGGTTTTATCTTAAAATATACTTTTAAATAGAAAATAATTTAATCACAAAAACCATAAATATTTAAAAAAAAGTCCTTTTGTATTTTTTACCATCGCTCACGTATTTATTTTTGTTATTTCAGCTTTATCGAAGTTACCTTTGAAAGATTAGTGATCTTTTATCACCGTCATCATTCCATTTTAAAATATGCATCCATTAAGACGATGATGTTGTTGTTGACGAGTTAGTCGTGGTTTTTGCTGTTGTTTTGTTGTTGTGGTTGTTTTGTTGTGGTTGTTGTTATGGTTTTTGTTGTTGTTGCTGCTGCTGTTTTTGTTATATGGTTGTTGTTAGTGTTATTGTTGTTAGATTATTGTTGTCGTAATTGTTGTTTTTTGTTGTTGTTATTGTTGTTTGTGTTAATATCATTATTACTGCTGCTGTTGTTGTTATATGCGGTCCTATGTAATTAATGTAATCAAATAATCTTCTTTAATGTCGCTTGATAAATAAATGCTAAAGAACTAACTTCGTGCAATTTTACCTGAGACCGACTGACTGAAGTATGGGCATATTGTATTGTATATATATATATATATCTGTCTGTGTGTGTGTTGTAGTATTAGTATATAATATATATATATATATATATATATATATATATATATATGTATTATGATATATATGACTGCGTGCAAACATATACGCCTGTATTTGTATATAGAGGTGTTTCGAAGTATAATCTGGCGACAGGACTGACGACAATTACTATTGAAAATTCTTCACGTCTACATAATAAAACCTGCCCCCGAAACCTCCAAATTGCCTGAATGCTCTACTTTTTGTTGTTGTTAAGAATGTTGAGGTCATTTGCATGCCTTGACCGTTTAATATTTTATGCAGCATAAAATTTATTTTAGTATTAAACTCTGAACTTTAAACTTTGAACCATTGGTCGATCTGATATTACATTTTTTTGTATGTACAGGGTACACTGATTGTTCAATTGGCCTTGCCAGGCTCTAACATCTCGTAAAATTTAATATTTTTTTCTTATTCGTCATTTGGAGAAAAAAACAATGTATAAAATCATCAAAAAGCAAATTTAAAATTCGAATAAAAATAAAAAATAACTGAGAAAAATATAACATGGGCTATGGAAATACGTAATATACATAACATAACGTAACGTGACATAACAGGGTTTAAAGTGGTTCAGTAGATTAGAGTCTGTGTGAGAACCACTGCAAGATAAGTGTCCTAATACCCTAACTTTCCGAGCTTGATCTTGAAACTGTTGATTGGTTCCGTGGAGACCGTCTCATCACTCAGGTCATTCCAGGTGTTTACCACTCTACCTAACAGCTGAAGAATCTTTGCTTGATGGCACCTTCTGTTTTTTAGGAAAGCTTGTATTGGTAATCCTATTCTCATTCAATTTGTTAAACGGTGTTTCTCCTTTCTGGTAATCAATTTGTATGCCTGTAGTAGATCTTCTCTGCATCTTCTTGTTTCCATTGTTGTCAATTCGCGTTCTTTCAATGTATCTTTGTATTTAAGATTTTTAAGTCCTCTGATCATCTTTGTTGCTCTCCACTCAACTGTACTTTTAGTAAATCTACTGTAAATCAGTGATCAAATGAGTGATTATTAGTTGAAATTTTAAAACAAACAAAAAATGTTAACCATCATTTGAAATCTATTCAGTCAAAAAAAATTAAACACAGGAACAACAAGTCGACAATGAATGGATGGACAGACACATGAAAAGGTTTAAAGATTTCTTCAATATTCCACATTTAAACCACAGACTTACGTTAGGAGATAGCTCGCACTCTATATTTCTCAAAAGCGATTTTTTTTTTATTTTAAACGATTTAATTTATTCTATTAACCTTTAAACGTTTATGACTAACATAGTGCTTAAACTAAACAAAAACAAACTGCATTAAAAAACGAATTACACAGAAATAATTTGCCAATATAGTTTTTGATTAATTTTGTTTAACAATAGAAATAAATCATTCCAGCTTATGGCTAACCACATGCATCCAACATGGGGTACGTACATGTTCGCAGTTTGGTGAGAGTGTTTAAATGCTCATAACATGAAGCCGGTAATCCGAGTCCGATGCCTATATTTCATTTTCACTTCTAATCCATCTCAGGGACAACATAAACACCGACACATCACACATCACACACACACACACACACATGTGTGTGTTTAATTGCTTGTGTTTGTTTATTTATAAACGTTAGTTACTTTGTTTTTTAACAAATGTTAGTTATGAGCACTCCTCCAACAGAATTGAAGATTTATTTGACTTTAAAATAAAAAATAGAAGAACATATGGTTGTATGTATGTTGGGGTCACAATGTAAGTGTAAGGGTTCTCATCTTTTCATGTCACAAGACTCACGGGCCACACAACGACAATTATCCTTAACAACAAATATTTTCATATATATTTCCAGCGTTCTTTATGTTACTGGTGAAAATCATTCTCACATAAAGACATGATTCTCACATTCATATTCATTTGAAACTTAATCTATCTGTTCCGTTATAAATCTTATAAGCAGTCATTCATTTCTTCTCATCTTTGTAACACATCCCAGATACAAAATGGTTTTTGTCTATAGAAATTTTCAAATGATTATCTACGTTTTTTCGCTGTTTGGTTCAACCTTCATCTATGATATTACGTTTGAATGATGCTGCGAGTTTGTTCACGTCACGCTCATTTTAATTTCACTAATTTAAACTTCATTTTACTTTTAACTATTCATTGCCCATTCCTAATTGTAGACCGGAACAAATGTTACTGTGTGTATGGAGATTGATGTCGTCTTGGTTTTGCAATTAAAGACATTAAATTAGCATGAAATCAGTTGCGAGGCGTTTTGCTTCCGCTCTCAAGGTTTCAATTACTTTTTTTTTTCTCAATATTTCATTATTTTCCTGTAAAATTATTAAGACCTGTTCGTGCCCTTGAGCCAGTTTAGTTCAGTGTCATCTTTCATAGCTAGACTCTTTTTTAAACTTAGAGAGGTTCTTGATCTAAATCACAGTCAATTTGGATTTGATTTTTTAAATTTTATTTTATTTATAATTGTTTTGTTTAAGTTTTACACTAAATTATGTTTTGATTATTGGAAAAGTATATTGATTAAAAATTAGGAATGTTTATTTTGTTTCATCATTTGATTTTGAGTTTGATCTGATTATTAGTAGGTTTTCATTTTGTTCTCCCCTGAGCACAATTAACTGTTTTGTCAAGGACCTATTTATTATTGTCACTAATCAATTATCTAGCACATTTTTACATTTTTTCACCAGAGCAAGTATTCAAGTCAGGCAGCTTTAAAATCTGCACCAACAAAGCCAAGTTTGGCCCCGCAAGATGTCAAGGCATGTTCCATAATTATTATCTTCCTGATTCATTTTAAAATATAACAATTGTTGTTCTATTGTTACTTTTGCTTGAATTTATTTTTTCAAAATATTGATGAAAGTTTTTTTAATTTTATTTTAAATGGTTCGCCAGATTTCTCATCTCCCTAATGGTGTCGTTGTGGCCTCAGTTGAGAACCTGTCCCCGGTAACAAGAGTGGCCGTTTTGTACAATGCAGGATGCAGATACGAAGATTATGATAACCAAGGTGTAACTAACTACCTCAGGATGCTTGCAACTCAGGTTGAACTGAATCTGTTTTTCTTTTATTTATATTCTCTTGCTTAGTGCATTTTAAATTTCATTTCATTTCATCAAATTAATATAGAACAAATTCTATATTAATTTGTTTTTTTTTTTGAAGAATTATTTTGAATCAATCCTGACAATGCTTAAAAATAAATTTATGATGCAAACAAATTTATGTAATAATGTTTTATATATTTCTTAAAAGAATATTACTATTATATCTTTTGGTAAAATTTTCAATTTTCAAACAGAGTACCAAGAAAGCAACTGGATTTGGGATTTCGAGGACCATTCAACAAATTGGTGGAAATATAACGTGAGTTCATTTTGATCACAAGTGATAATTTTGGTGATAATGGTGACATTTGAATCTTATCACTTCAATACCATCATTTGATACAATATCACCTTATCATTTCAATACCAACATTTATTGCATAGTTGTATTTCAATATCATCATTGTTTTATACTTAATTTTTTTTTAATCATAATTTGATATGCTATCACCATATCAATCAATTCGGTGTCATCTTTTTATACACTATCATGATAATCACACTGTTTTAATGTCATCATTTGATGCAGTATCTCATCATGCTATTTTTATTATAATTTGAAATTAATACATTACCATCAGATTATTTCATTATCATCTCATACATCAACTGATACACCATATCGTCGTATCATTTCAGTATCATCTCATTCTTATTTCCAGATGTACGACGAACAGAGAACAGGTGATATATTCAGTCGAAGCACTTCGTAGTCACTTGTTAGCTCTCCATTCATATTTGGTTTTTTTTGCTTTTTTTCTAACATTTTTAATAATAATAATGATGCATGTATAAATGAATTACTGTTGAATGAATGAACAAGTAAACAATTGAGTAAGTGGATGAATAATTAATGAATGAATGCACATAGAGAGGAAGCACTGACAAATTTGGACTATGTAGCCAATGCAACTGCCTTGAAACCTTGGGAGATCAGTGACATCAAGCCACATCTGATTTTGGAGAGAGATCATTTCGAACAATGCCTCGATGCAAGTCGGTCTTCGTGATGGAGATGATGATGATGATGACGGTGGTTATCTGGAATGGTGATGATGATGGTGATGATAACTATGATGATGGTGATGATGAAAGCTATGATATGATGATAGTTGTGATATGTTGATGATGGTAAAAATGCCTGTTAATGATTATGCCCCAGATGACAAACAGGATGATTTAAAGTAACCAAATTTTATGTTGTTCAAACTCAATAAAAATGAATAATACTTACAAATAATGATCTTGATATGATCATAGTGAATACTGTTAGTGAATGTTTGGTTTCTCATTGAAAACATCAGTACACTGAAGACCAAAAATTTACCTAAGCTATGTAATATGAAAAGTTATCACAGGATTTTCAGATGTGTCTGATTTTAAGCATTAAAACACATTATACATAGATTTTGAATTAATTTTTTATTCACATTTTTTATCAACAATTTTATCTGCATGTTTTTTTACAGTGTAATGATATCAATATCTTTATTTTTTGGCAGAACTGATAGAGCATTTACACAGAGCAGCTTACAGGGACACCTTAGGACAGTCTCTATACATCAGCAGAGACAAAATTGGAAGCATCACTGAATGCCAAGTTCCTACTTATTCTTATCATTTTTTTACCTGTTAACATTTCCGTATATTTCATGGTAAATTTTCTTTTCTTTTCATAGCATAATCACTAACTGCATAATCTATCTAGTTTCAGTTAATTTTTTTCTTACATTTAATGCCTAAGTTACAACAGTATAATTATTTAAATATTCATTAATTTTTTCATGTTTAACTATCCATTTATAATACCGTACATTCATTCATCCATCTATCACATCTATCCTAGCCACATTTAACTATCCAACCAATCATCAACAAAGCCATTCTTTCATCTGAAATCATCCAATGAACCTACATACATACTAATTACTTCATCCATGTAACACTCATAACAGTTACAAGAATTTGTCAGCTCTCACTATGTCTCGCATAATGCAGCTGTTGTTGGCATTGGATTGGATCACGAGCAGCTTCTTCACTATGCCAAAAATTTCCACTTTGTTCAAGGCAAGCCTCCAACACCTCAGAAGGCTGTTTATCATAGAGGTTGGTTAGTTGGTGGTGGTGGCATTTTTAATTTGGGAAGAAGAGTGCTGGAGTTGAAAATATGGTGGTAATTATCTGTTTAACAGTGTTTTGAGTTGTAGAAATTGGATATAAACTGATGGTATTTATTCAAAATCTAATTAAAAGGCGAGATCAGAGAAGACATCAAAACGAAATATTCATACGTTGCCTGTGTGACAGAGGGGCTGGGTTTCGCCAGTCCTGACATGTTGCCCCTTTCACTTCTCCAACACTGCATCGGGATTGGTCCGTCTGTCAAGTATTCGTCCAACCAGGTTTCAAAGCTCTACAAAGCTGCATCTGCTGCTGCTACTGGACCGTTTGCTGTTAGCTCACTTTTTACTGCTGTTATTATTATTATTATTATTTTTATTAATCAGAACATAACTGCTCACATTGGTTTGCTTTTGCTTAATGAACTAAATTTACTCATTTAACTTACCAGCCTTTGTCCAATTTGAATTAAATAAAATATGCTTACACTTATTGGGAGCCATGCACAACATTTCATTGCATACCTACCACCTTTAGGTTAGTTGTATCAACACTAACTACTCAGACTCTGGTTTGTTTGGATTGAATTTGGTTTCAGAAGCAAAGGATTCTAGGAAGATTTTGAAGGCTCTTTTCTCTGTCATGAATCAGGCTGCTAAGGGAAAGATTACAGATGCAGAAGTTCAAAAAGCCAAGTCAGTAGTAATTCAGTAATTCTGTGCCGGTGCCAATCAGAATTCTGTCTTATCATGCTGCTGTCAACAATTTTTCACATATTTTTTCTGTTTGATGTGTCACTTCGACAAATTCATTATATCATTTTCATCAGAAACCACCTGAAGGCCACGTTGCATCAGTACAATGAGAATTCAACAGAAGCTTTGGAGTGGCTGGGCATTGAAGTGCTGCTCAGTGGTCAGTACCTCACGCAGAAGCAACTGGACAGTGCCATCGATAAGATATCTCTTGATGATGTTGTCAAGGTTTGTTAGTGCTCAAAATCATCAATTTTTTCTTGTCTTGACGTCATTAAAATAATTTCATTTATTTGAATGTAACAATTTCAAATGGTTGCTGTTTGATGATTTTCACGTGTAATTTTTTATTCTACATTTCTAAAGCTTTCTGCTTGAATAATCATGTCTATGTACATACTAATAAATTGCAGGTTGCCAAGAAAGTGATCACCGGCAAGCCATGCGTTGCTGCAGTTGGCAACCTCTCACACACTCCCTACCTAGATGAACTTTTCACGCAATAAATAAATTGTTACGAGGACTCAATATTAAGGCATGTGACGCCAGAATTTCTTAGCCATTAAATTTTCAACGTCTTCGTTTTCAGTGACACTCGAATGTATTTGTTGAAATGTAACGTAGAGCATGCTGACAGATTGGGATGATGAAATGGCAAGTTTGATGCTCATTAGCGATTCTTTTGTAGGTAGGTGATTAATACAATTGTTAATAAGAAGGATTGTTAACTAAAATAGAAATTTTAAATTTTACCATTTGTTGCTTAAATGAGTTGATATCACGAGATGTTTGTTAAATAAAATATTTATCCAAATAATTTTCTTATTTATATTATAAAAAAACACAATAAATAGTTTAGGTGAGATTGAGTCTTGGCAAAAAATGAGTAAATTTTGATCTCATAGGCTAAAAATGCACACTGCGTGCATTGAACGGAGATCGGTACTTTTTCTCCTGATGATTACATTAAGAATTATATTGATTTTGGTGGGCTACGTATGTCTATTTAGTTTGAACAATTATCGAAATATCAGTAATCTTTTTATTATTAAGAATTTATTTATTTGGTGCTAATTAGAAAATATTCTCAAAAGCACTTTCAAACTAGAAATTAAACTGAAACTGACTAAGTTAATAACGAATAAACCATTGCCATTTTGATAGAAGTGATCAATCCTGAATTAAACACAAAACTGTCGATTTGATGAAAAGAGAAAAGTCTCCAATTCTTTTTTAAACGAAGAAAAAGAAAGTTCTGAACTTCTCAACGACATCTAGAGACTGTTCCAAATACTGGGACCAGCAACAGCAAAATCACGCCTTCCAGTCTGCAAATTAGTCTCAGGTTTAGTTTGACTAGCAGGTTCATGCTGTTCGATCTTAAGCCGATATCCAGTACAACTGTCTTGCGAATCAACTTGTTTGATTAATACTCAGGTGCCAAACCATGCAATGAACGAAATACTAGTACACCAGTTTTGTAGATTATACTTTTATTGATTTTTAACCGGTGATGTTCATTCAAAAGCGGCCAATATCAAATCCCTTATTCATCTCTACAATTCTTAAACGAGTTGTAGTGACAAGCCTGCAAAACGATTTAACAAGCAACAATCTAATGCGGTTCATCAATCTGGCTACACGCTATTTCACTCAAGCAAGACTGCATCACTGCATGTTCTGTCAAGTTTGCATGATCTGTCAAGTTTATGTGTTGCAATGGATGACGGAAGGAAATCTTACAAAGCGTAAGCACAAATTAACGAAACTTGTGAGAAAACAGATGAATAAATCCAAATACTTTTTAAGAATGTGTGTTGGTATAACATCCAAAAAACATGCGATTGCAATTGTTCTTAACTTTTGAAATGTGGGGACAGGCCATTTTTATTCTCATCAAGCATTCAAAAAGCAATCATTCGCATCATTTGACCTATTCATAAATTTATTTTTAGTTACCCAGTAGAATGTATTTATCTATTGGTAACAAAGCGAAACTGAAAGTGTTTATGAATTTATTGAAACAACTGTAAATCAATAGTAACACACTCGGCAATCAAGATGTTCGAAACCATTAAGGCATCGCATGCACTGCTTCAAATTTTAGATTGTAACGATAACAACATGAATAGAAATGAGTGAGCACCGGACTGATGAAAGCATTTACTGTAACTTTTTGTAATTAGCATCTGAAGCATATCCACCCAAATTCATCAAGTCACAATCAGCTTCTTGGAGAAATGTTTCACACAGTAAAATATACTTGATACGTGCTTTATACATTGGAATTTTAAAAACATAACACCATTTATACTTATTTAATTTGTATGTTTTCAAAGAGCTAATCCAAACAGTAATTAAAAAAGTTGAGATGGACAGTATACGAGGAAATATTTTATAATTATGCGAGTTGGATGGAAGTTCAATATTATGTCATACTTTTCTATGTGAGTAACTTAATATTATATATAGTTTGTTTCTGGACGATAACATTCACATGACAGAAAATATAACATACGTTCTAAGCAAATAAAAAGACGAAATCACAAAACAGTGTAATCAAAAATATAGTAACAACAACATGACTAAATTATAGACTGTTAATAACATAAAAACATAACTGAATTATAGACTGTTAATATAGTACATCACATGAAACATTATCGAAATCAAAATTTATTCTGATTTAATAACGATTTAGTTTACTTTAATATCAATTCATAAAACTATCCACTTACATACATATACATGCGCGCACAATTGGTGCATTAGGCCGAAAATAAAAAAAAACTTATAAGGTACTCTATTAAAGCACATAATGTATGTATGGATGATGATAGATCAATCTAACAAACTCTTACCCTTCCCAGTCGCAGTCTGATTTCCATCACCAATCACATTAAAGAAAATAAAATTCTCATCACTGTTGGAAATGTTTGCTGTTTAGCAATGATTCATCTGGGAACCGTTTAAAAAATCGATCTAGCACTAATCTAACCGATGGAAATCAATGAAAGGATCGTTCTGGGAATAACTTTATTGATCCTGAATCATTTAAAGGATCCATCCAGAAGTAAAGTAAATTTAACCATTAGGAACCTTTGCTAAGATTAACACAGGAATCAATTAATGATTGAAAAGGATGAAATCACAAGCTTTTAGGGATTCTCGTCATATTTTACGTCAAGATTTACGTCATACGCTACACCACAAGCCTTGCCATCTGCAAATCATCAGAGACCAAAAATGATCCCAGATGCTAATTTGTTCAATGCTATCCTAATGAGATAGCGTTCAACCACCACTCAACCTCAAAATGGGACGTTGGTATGTACATTGGGCAGTAGTTAGTTGATTGACATCGTACTGGATCACTGGATGCTAAATACACTGAATAAAAAACCCACAGGAAAACAAACGGAGCACATATTCTACCAAACCTTGACAAGACACGTAGCGTCCATGCACAAGAAATTAACCAACATGCTCCTATAAACTTTTAAACATCTTAAAATCTGGGAGGCAATGGTGTAATGATAAAGAGCATGCAGTGATCGGGTTCAATCGCAAAGACATCCCAGCCTACCGCATGCAATGTGTGTGTGATGCGTTGTTGCTTCACGTGCATCTACCTATACCTACATGCGCTGTGTGTTCGTTGCTGGTGCCTCTGAAAAATATTGAAGAAAGAATTGTAATGGATAAATAAAATAAATAAATAAATCTATACAAGGTCATAAACCAAAAACGTGAAGAAAGCACCAAAGTAAATCAATGCTTACCAGATGAACTCAAACAATGGTGAATCAAAATTAAGAAAATGTGAAAAATATCTTTGGAAGACGGCAAATCTTAAAACGATTGGAAAAATACATTGTGACTACAATTACGACGACATCACTGACAACAAAGGCGACGACATCACTGATGATAATGATAATGCAGGGAAGAACTGATTAAACCGGTAATTAGTTGGAAAAAATCAACAATAATATTTACAAAGAACGGTTAATAAAAAAGAAAACTATTTTCTTAAGGTATATTCTACGCGAAAATAACAAAAAATATAATAAATAAGATCAATTGGCCAAAAAAACATCAATCAACAAACATACCGAACAAATAAGTATGAATTAAGTGATCAATCGATCGATCAATCAATCGATCAATCAATCAATCAACTAACTAATCAGTCAAAAACCAATCAAACAATTCTGCCAGGCATAGGCTTATTTAACAATCCGCAGATGATATTCTTAGCGGTGAACATGCACATGTCGGACCTAGTCTCGACAGTGGCGCTCCCAATATGAGGAGAGATAACGATGTTTGGGAGAGTGAGAAGTGGATGAAAAGGAGGAAGGGGCTCTGGTATTGTGACGTCAAGACCTGCACCCCAGATAACCTTGTTCTTCAAGGCCCTGTTGTATAAATAGTGATTATGAATGAGGTTGTGTTGAACTGAGAGATACAAAAAATGACGAAGACTAAACCAACTGACCAGTACAAATCGTTTTGCTGCACCACACCTCCCCTGCTGATGTTCACGAATATGGAAGTCTTCTTCATTTTGGAGAATGCATCTCTGTTGAAGATCTCCCGGGTGGTGTTGTTCAGCGAACATGCACAAATGACAAAATCCGACAACTCCAGAAGTTCATCAAATGAGACGTATTCTGCCACTTCGTTGTCGACTGTTTTCTTCTTTTTGATATCGTCTTCGATGTCATCGTCATCGTATATGCTATCACTTCCCTGTCTAGTAGAGTATAGGATTCGTGATACACCTAATGGCCACAAGCAGGCAGCTACAGCCTGGCCGATCCTTCCGTAGCCAACAATTCCCACTGTACTGTTCTGCAGGCCCCGACCCAACATCCATTCTGGCTTCCATGTCTGCCACTCTCCAGCCTTGATGGCATTGAAACCTTGGTGTGTGCGTGCGTGTGTATTTGTTTGTGTGTGTGAGAAATAGTGAGTGTGTGTTTGTGGTGTGTGTAAATAAATTTTGACAAAGTTTGTATAGGAGAAAACCCTGTTCTCCTGTTTTTAAGAAATGTTTCAAAATTTTGAAATCTTATGTGAAGTTGCATACGCCATATTTTTACCCACCACTTTTGTCATTATTCATCTTTTCACGCACGCACGCACACACGTAAACACACACACAAACACACACACGCAAACACACGCACAAACACACACATACACAAACACACACACGCAAACACATACGCACGCACACACACATAAACACACGCACAAACACACGCACACAAACGAACACACACACATACACACACACACACACACACACACATATATATATATATATATATATATAAATATATATATATACAATACAATACATGTACAAAAACAGGCAGATTAACCTTCAACAATCCTCCTAGACACGGCCAGCAACAACGCCATGGTCAGTTCTGTGGTGGCTGGCGTCAATATATCTGGCGTGAAACCAACCTGGCAATAATTCATTGGATGGAAGAATGATGTTAACGACGATCGGAATGATGATAGTGTATGGTGACTAAAATGACTAACGATAAATTATAACATCAGTAAAATAGCAGTAAGTAAACAATAAAAATAATAATAAAATACTGTAGCGATAAAGTAACAACAATAATAAACTACTTACAAAAAAATTACAATTGGACCAGTAACAACAACAATCATACATTACAGCAACAACGACAATCATACATAACAACAACAATAACAGCAACAACAATGAACTAACTAGCTGATAACAATAAGATAAAAAATCATGATAAATAAACAACATCTACATTACCAGAAACGTGCAAACACCCCACTCAGACATACTTTTATGTTTTTCTTGCGACAGATGTCAAGGCTTATATGTTCGTATCCAACGGACATTGTAGACACCACACTCAACTTCGGACCTTGGACATTAACGTAATTTTTTAGACTTGTTAGTAACAAATCTGTTACTAAATCAATTAAATTTGTTATGAAATAATAGATCAATAAATAATGTAATGAATAATGACACATAATATAATAAATTATAGATAATATATAAAAAATAATAGATAAATACAATTTTTATTGAATTATAAATCAGCAGAAAATTACCACTTCTAACCTGCTGCTTCTATAACTTCTTCATCAATTTTTTCTGTGAGCAAACAGAAGAGAGCATCAACTCCCTTCACCTGTTCAAGTAGAACATCTCTAGGTATGACCTCTTCACTGTCCCACTGTTTGACCTTTACCCCCGCTTTGATTAGGTGGTTGATACCAGACGAAGGTACTTTCCTCGTTATGTAGACCATGCTGTTTGAAAGGTTGATGAGAGGGGAGTCTGGAGATGATGAAGTTGGTGATGACGACGACGACGATAGAGATGACATTGGACTTCTTGTCGATCTGCAGAAAAGTTTTCTGCAGAAAACAGTTGTGAGGAATTGCGATGCAGAAGGTAACTGCCTCACGAACCGCCGGGATACAAACCTTACAAAATGAAAAATTTCAATTTTTTAAATTTCAAAATTGTGGGTGTGTGGAAGGTGCAAGAGGTGACAATGTCAAGAGGAGTCAACTTTCACAAAAGAATCAACCTTTATTTTCTATCAACAAAATTTGTGACAGCGAAAATTGAAAGCACACCCATTTGAAACCTGCACTAACAAAACCATCACTAACTTCATATTTAACAGAGGGCAAATATTTTCAAAGTATTAAACGATCTTTGAGCGGTAGACCACGTCTCCATTCTCATCAGTTGAATGTTTATTATACATTTTGTTTTGGCTTTTCATCACAAATCTAATAAACTTAGTAGTACTCTTCGACTTTTGACTTGTCACGTAAATTTAATAAAAATGTATTTTTAAGTGTAAAACAATATTATTTTAATAAAAATTAATCTGTCTACTGTTTCCATTTTTGCGTTCTTCACAAATAATTACGTAAATTAACTTTTAAAACTTTTCTTCATTATTTTGGTAACTTTTAGTTTAGTTACCCAATTTGAGCGGTCTTGTTAAAAGTTTTAATTTTTTAATTTTTGTTTTATTTAGTTCATCATCTTAATTATGGCAAACTCCAAAATAGCAAGTAAAATCAAATTATTATTTTTTTCTCAACATTGAAGTTTTACTTTGGTTTTCGATATGACGCTTTCATCAATTATTTTTCCAACTAGCTAGCTAGACCACTTAGCTAGTTAGTAACCACCTGACTACCTAGTAGTAGTTACTATTTATTAGTATTTTAATACTAACCAGTACTTAGTTACTCTTAATTATAAATAGTAATAATTTTATTTTCATGATTATTATTATCTATTTACTCATCACAACACACCCACACTGCAGAGTTACTGAGAGAGAAGACACGATTGAAGCGACAGAATAAAATGAAAGAAGTCATTGAGATGTGCAATGCCCTTGGATTGGAATTCTTTGAACTTGGTTTTGCTTCTTTTTTTTTCTTGCTTTATTATCCATTATATTGTTTCACTCACTTTTTCTTTGTTTATTTGTAGACTTATAATTAAAAATTAAGATAAATTAAAATTAAGTGTTAAATTAAAAAATGAATTGGACAGGAAAATATGAAGAAGCATTGGATGAGCACAAGGAAGCATTGGAGTTGAGTGAGATGGAGCATGACATGATTTCAAAGGCCATATCACATCGCTACATTGGATGTGTGCACAGCTCAATGGCTGATTATAAAGCTGCCCTTAGAGAACACAACATGTCTCTGCATTGTTTTATTGTCTATATCCTTGTTTTGTTGTTGTTTTACTGTTGAGTTAGTCTTTTTATCTGGTGCCACTAATGTCTCTAAAATCTGTTAGAAGATTCCTTATACTCATTCTTAAATTTTTATGTTCTGAAATGAACATCTTTTATAATTATTGTAGTTATAACATGATCATGAAAGTTACAAAAAAATGTTCATAAAAAATAAATTACTTACCTCAGTTACCTGGATCTTTCCATCCAGTGCAAAAGCCAAATAGAGCAGCAGAGAGCATATGTGACGATTGGAAACACTCACCTTGATTTTGTCTATCTCCACAAAGGAACCAAGAAAGGTCAGATTGCCCTGAAGAAGGCCGAAGAATCATTCATCCTGGCACTGAAGTTGTGTGAGGGACTGAGAGTTAACCTGGCAAAAGTTGATTACGTTGAAATGAAGTGTCGCTGTCTTCTTAATTTAGGTTCACTTTTCTGACTATGAATTGCTTTGCATTTAAACTAATTTTTGGAATAATTGAAAAATATTTTGAAATGATCATTCTGAATTGCAGGAATTGTGTACGACACAGATGATAATGAACCACTCGGTGTTGACTATTACAACCAGGCCATCAAATTTGCAGAGTACCTACTTAATATTCTGTCTTATAATCAGTTTTCTTATTTACTTCTTTTCAATTTTTCTCTGGCCATTTTTGACAAAAAATAATAATAGTTGGTTTTTAAAACTTATATAGTGAATGAAATACTTTCTACCCAGGGAACATGCACTGTATGATGAGCTGTACATTGGCCTAACAAACATCATGGAGTTTTATAAAAAACTTCGAAAATTTGACCTTGCTCTTGTGAAGGCCAACAGACTGGTTGCTTGTTCGAGGAAGTTGAGAGAGAAGAAAATTAAGGAGAGAGACTCCATGGTTATGAAAGCTAAGGTTTGTTTTCTCTCTCTTTTTCTCTCTTTCACTCTCTATCTATCTCTTTTTGTCAACATATGTTGAGCTTTTTCTGATTCAAAGTTTTAATTTGTTACTTTATGTGATATTGAAAGTTTCATTTTTCAGGTTGAATGTGTTTATATCTTTGTGTTTTATGCCTCTCTCTTCTTACAATTTAATATCAATGAATTTTTTTCACTTAAAGCTTAAAAACATATTTACACATACATGCGCACACATACATTTGCACACACATGCATTCACATACACACACCACACACACACACACACGAGCGGCGTAATTAATGGCTTAATGGTTAAAGGCGCCTGGTCTTGCTGCTGCAGTGACTGGCTTCGAATACAAAGAGATCCCCGCCTATCACATGCATTGTGTGTGATGCGTCGTTTTCAAGTATATTCATATAACACTGTGTGTTTTTGTCATTGGAACCTCTGAAGCAAGCGCAAAAGAGAGAGTAACCTTTAACCCTTTTAACATACACAGGTCCTTCTATGCATGTCAAACTTTGTGGCGGCCAAGCAAGCGCTCATTAAAGCCTACAAGATGAAGTTTCTATTTGAAGGCGAGGATGATCTTGACCACATGCACATAGAAAAGTTACTCAAGAAAGGTTTACTTAAGTTTTTTTTTGTTTTTTTTTTCAACATAAGCATTCATTTTTTCAACATAACAAGTTTATTATTTTCTTTTTAAAAATAAATCTGATAAATTTATTTTAAAATGGAAAACACCATTTTATATCAAAAACTTAAAAAAAAAAAAACAAAAAATTACTTTATAAATGAGCGATAAAAACCGTTAAAATCAAAAAAACTTTTCCAAAAAGTTGTGAGAATCTGCAACATCGTTGAGGATGTAAAGTTGATGGGCAAGCATGACCCTTGCATGCTCTACAAACTTTACGAGAAGTTGGGAGACGAGGCAGCCAATGTTGGGAGTTGTGATTTCGCACTGGAAAGTTACAAGAACATGGTGATGTGATTGTGATGTAATGATAATGTGGTGTGAGGTGATAGTGATTTGACGATGATGTGATGGTGATGCAAACTATGGGGCAATGATGATGATGTAATGTTTTTGTTATTGATAGTGTAGATAGCTTATAATTTTGAATATACTCCCATTATATTAATAATTCTTTAAAACTGTCATACATTTCAATGTTATAAGATTATTTATTTCAATAATTATTATTGCACTTTGATTAATATTTTGATTTTACTAACATGCACATTTAGCATGGTCATTCATTTCCTCCTAAAGTTCTTCACAAAACATGTTTTTAACATTTAGTATAAGCTATGATGCACTCATTACACTCATTCAGTTGACAACTTAGATTCATAGCTATTCAGTTTCTGTCGACAATAAATTCTACGCTCCAACTAATCAATTAATTAATTAATCAATTAATTAATCAATTAAACAATTAATTAATTATTTTTTATTTGATAAATTAGGAGACGTGTGCTAAAGCTTTGAAGATGAAAGGGGCTGAACTGATAGATGTCTGCAACTCTCTCTGGTTCACCTACAAAGATCTTGATGTTCACTGCATATGTCTGCAGTACCTCGAGAAAGAGATCTGTTACACCTCCAAGGATGATAATTCCAGGGTTGGTGGGATTTATTTAGGCTTTTGGATTTTGAGAATTGAAATGAAGAGAACTATAATGTTAATAGTAAAATAACTTCTATCACATCTTTCAAGCTATCACATATATCTAGCTATCACATATATCTAACTATCACATCTATCCAGCTTTCACATATATCTAGCTATCATATTATAATAACAATGATAACATCTAAATTGCATCAGTTGTTAATGATTGTATAGAACTATTATTACATATGTATTATTCCTTATAATGTTGATGTTGGATACACGCTCACCATCAAGTTGAGCGTACTCTACCTATCGAAAGCGACCATTCTGGGGCGAGCCAATCAGGAGCACGACCTGATAAGAGAGGCGTATGACCTGGCCTACCACCACGCTGAACAAGCAACCAATGATGAAGACGATGTCGTTAAGGTCTTTTTTATGTCTCCATATTTTTAAAGATTTTTCATATTTTATTGTCCGTTTGTTATGTCCATGCGTGTTTTGTCTGTGTGCGTGTGTGTGTGCGCGTGCGTGTGTGTGTGCGCGTGCGTGTGTGTGTGTATGATTTTTATTTTTTTTAGGTTGTTTTATGCTTCCTATTTTGAGGAATTTTTCATTATTTAACTGTCAGTTTTGTATGCTCCTTGTGTGTATGTGTATCTGTTCATTGAAGAATCTATTAAAGCTGTCATCCTATTTAATTTCAAACTAATTTCTAAATTTAAAAATGTCAATCCAGATAAAGATACTAAGATACATGCTTTCCTGGCAAAAGAAGGAGAAGAAGGAAGAAGATGCTTCCAACACGAGAAAAATTTTGCAGCAACTGAAGACGAGAAGAAACAACAACAACAATAATAATAATAATAATAAAAGACCTGATGATAGTGATGTCCAAAATGATGATGAAAGTGATGACGATGATGTTGTTCCCTATATGTTTGAAGATTTTGATGTTGGTGATGATGAAGAAGATGAAGATGAAAGTGATGATGTCGATCTTGACAGAGAAGTAGGTAAGTAGTTGGAATGGCTATGAAGATGGAGAAACATTTACAGCAATTCAGATAATTAACATTTAACAACTTAGCGACTTATAAAACCATTACAATGGGTTAGTGTACTGGTAAAGTGCCTGGCACTGCTATTGTCTTGACCAGATTCGATTGCGAAGAGATCCCCGCCTATCACATGCAGTGGGTGTGATGTATTGTTACACGTGTATTTACTTAAAGTTTGGGCGTTCGTTGTTGTGATGGTGAGAAATGTGATGATAATTCTAGAATGATTAGAATAATTTTAACCTGCCCACCAACACAGACATGTGCAGTGATAATGATGAAGATGACAATAGCAGGGGAAGGTCAAGGAAGAAAGATCTGCTAAGCAAGGTTGCCACAGAAAGTGTTTATCAACTCAGTTTAAATGCATGCTCATTCGTTTCTGTGTAGTTTTTGTGCAACTTCACGTGATGTTTTTGTTCATATTGTATGTAAAAAACACGTTTATCCAATAATCACATTTATTATCCAGCTATCAAATCTATCCAACTATCAAATCTATTCAACTATCAAATCTATCCAACTATCAAATCTATCCAGCTATTACGTCTATGCCATTTTGTGTATGTAGTTTTTGCAGTTATCCGTAGTAGATTTGTTCATTCACACATGTAGTTGTTTTCATTGTTCAATGTTTCAACTGCTTGTTTCAATGCATCTTTGAGAAGTTTGTATTAACACCTTTGTGAAGTTTATACAAACTGTTTAGATCAGAACTAGGACAGCTTAAAATTTTTATTGTAAACATTTTAACAATCGACAAATATCTCAAATAATCACAATCTTATAACATTGTTAAGACGTTCCTGGCATAAAGTAAAACTCCGATCACATAAACCTTGTGCTTATCATTTCTATGGTTTAGATGCGTCGATATTTTAACTCACAAACATTGATACGTACAACAAACATGCACTCTTAAAACGTTAATACCTAAGCGCATGAATACGCAAATAATACCGCCATACCAAGGTGACAAAGTATGGTGAGTCATTGTTGCAAGCTGCTTGCATATCTGGAGATCTCTTAAAAGTGAAGTCGTACATCAAACAAGTTGGTGAAGGGTGAATTGGATGTTTGTGTTTATTGGATGTATGTGGTCGTCAGTGACTGATGGACAGTGGTGAATAAACTGGACAATTGAATAGATGAATGAAAATATAATTTCTTTAGCATGAATGACTGCTTTATATCTGGATCTCTCTCTTTCTCATTTTTACTTTCAGTCTCTCTCGCTCTCTCCTCTCTCTCACTCTCTCTCTTTCTCTCTCTCTCTAACACTCCTTAACACATTCAAACAAGCACACATTGAAGAACATGTAACAATAAATATATGTGTGTGCTATTATACGCCACGCTAATTTCTCTATCATGTTAATGCCTGGTAAAACATAATTAAAATGGTTACATCGCTCAGATGATTCAGGCTTTACATCATTTCACACATGTAAAACACTTGAACTTATATTAAAATATTAATATAAATGTTCATGCACACAATAACACAATACATACTACACGTAATCTTTTCTCTCTCTCTCTCTCTCTCTGGCTCTCTCCTTTTCTTTTGTCATTTTTTTCTCACTTTCACTCTTTTTCCTTCATCTTCATGGACTCATGACTCCTCCCTTCATTGAATGACGTTGCTGATCACGTCATCGCCAGGGCCTACCTGTCAATCAACGAGACAACGGTGGGTGGCTGCCGCTGCACGACGCTGCCATCAACGGGCATGTTGAGATTGTTGAGGTCCTCCTGCAGAATGCTGCCTGGGTCAACGACAGGGGAGGTAGTGGGTGTGAGGGTTGGTCATGTTCTCGCTTACTCTTTTGTTCTTCTTTTTATTTTTATTTATTTATTTTTTAATGATAATTGGTGATGATAGTGAAGTTAAGTCAATAATGATGATGGTTACTCTGGAGATAAATTTCTCTCAAGTAACTCTCCACCAATTTCCTCCCACACAGGCTTCACACCTCTGCACAGCGCCTGCCTCAATGGTCACGTCGATGTCATCGAGTTGCTCTGTAGGCAGGGCAAGGCCGATCTGCTCTGCAAAAATGATAAGGTGAGGCTGCTACCGCTGCTGCTGCTGCTACTGCTAGTGGTCGTCGTTGTGGTCTTGCTATTAATAGAAACAACAATAATAATTTTTATTTTTATATTGTTATTTTAATTATTATTGCTTTTATAATGATTTGTATTGTTTCTCAGGGCATTTATGTGATTGGATAAATTCGTGAACGAATGAATGAATAAATGAATGACTGATTGATTGATAAGAGTTCATGAGGAATCTTAATGAAACTTTTAATTGTTGTGTGTGCGTGTGTGTGTGTGTGTAGACTATACTTTGATACATCTGAATAATCTTTTAAAAAGAATGATCTTCAATCTTTTAACATTGGAATATTGTAAAGAATGAAAGAACGAAAAATTTAAATGGTTGAATGATTAATTCTTTCATTTATTATATTTCGCATTCATTCTTAAATTTGATAATTTTTGCTTTAATTTTCATAAATAAACAACGGAAAACCAGGGCCAGTTGGCACTCGACATATTCAAAGAGTTTTGTGAGAGTGAGTATGCAACAGATGAGCATCACGAGTATTACAAAAAGTTTAACCAGCGAACCCAGGGTTCGTCGTTTATTAGTTTCTTATTTTTATTTTTTTTTATGCACATGTTATTATGATTATTTATTATTATTATTTATTATTATTACCAGAGCAAAGAGAAAAGATTCTTAAACCGTTCAACGATCAGAGACAGAAATTTCTTCAGAAAAATCAAAATTCATTTATGAGGCAGCAGCAACAACAGCGTCAACAACAAAAACCGCAACAACAACAAAAACCGCCACAACAGCAGCAACCAAACAGACAGCAGCAACCAACAAATGTCTCCAAAATAATGAGACCAGCAACCGACAGCAGACTCCAGAGTAGACACCCGGACAAACAACTGAGAGACAATAACGTCATCGAGGATGTGACATCATCGTCGTCAGATGATGAGGATGAAGATGAGGATGGTGCTACTAAAAGGAAACCAAAAAAATCTAAACCCCAAAAATCCGGTGGTCGTGATAACGACAGCTGCAATCTTAATGATAATGACGATGCTTCAGATGAGCGATTATACGATCCAAAGGTTGCAGTGAAGGCGTACCGGCAAGCCATTAGTAGTAAGTTTTGTGGCGATGGAATAATTTTTTAGCTTCCGTTCATTATTTTTGTATAGTTGGAAATTTTTTTCAGTCATAAACTTCAAATCGACTATTAAGTTTTTTTTTAAAAAGCTTTCAACTTATATGATCTGTTTGTGCGTTGTGTTTACATTTTTTTTAAATATTTCAATTCTTAAAATTTTTTTACAACAATATTTATCCATTTTCAAATTAGACATTAAGAAGCCAGCTGCACTTCTCTCACAAACTCAGTCGACCAATCAAAGCAAACCTAAGTTGCCAGCTGTTGTCGATAAATCTGAGTTTGTCGATGATGATTGGCTGGTCGATGATGTCAATCAAAAAGGTCTGCATTTTTTATTTGAATTCCATTTTCTAGTGTGTTATAAAATTGATCGATTATAAATTTTTTATTTAAATTTAATTTTGTGTATTTTGACATTTTATGCCATTAAATTAGCACTAAATGTTTGGATTATTCTAGATTAATTTAAATTTTATTTTCATTTTATTATATTTTAAATAACTCCAAAAAACAGAAGACCTTGTTCCTCCATCATCAGCAGTCAATAAAAGTTCCTCCAAAAAACTCCACTCCATCTCAAAACCCGCCATCGTCAGGAAACGCAAATCATCTTCATTCTCATCATCCTCACCATCTCACTTAATTCCATTACCACCACCACCATCATCATCATCGTACAGTAGAAATAATCGCGATGATGTTAGTGATGGCGATGAGTGTAAGAGCAAAGATGACGATGATCATAGCGGGAGAAAAAATGTTAGAAAAAAATTGAAAGGCAATTCAACAAGCATTAAAGGTAAAGACTGCAACAACAACAGCAACAACAACAACATTAATAGTGTTGACAACATTAATGCCTCCAATAACCATGTACATAACATCAATAACCACGTAGTAAATGATCTCCATAACAACATCAACACTGACGATAATACAAATGATTTCAAGCACATCAACAAAGATGATACTTTAAATAATAGCAAATACAGCAGCAGTAATCGTAATTACAACAACAAAAACAATTTTGATACTGGAAACAACAGCAACAATAACAAGAGTAGCAGTAGCATTATTTCTCAAATATGGGTGAAGGTGAAAATAGAGGATCGAATTGTCATGGTCCCCATTGCCAGTGGGTTAGTTAGGGCTAGGGACCGTTGTGGCTTGACATGTTCTAATTATTTATCAGATACTCATTTTGTGATGGTTTATGGATGGATTATTTGGTGTTTATTGGCAGATAGGTTGAATAATTATTTAATTGATTTGTCACATATAATGTTTAAATTTTTGACCAACTGACTGATTGATTTACTGACCAACCGGCTGATTGACTGACTGACCAACTGACTGACTCTGATTGACTGATTGAAACATTACAGCAGCAACCACACCTTCATGTGGCTGGCAGAGGAAGCTTCAATAAGACACTACAACAATTTTTGCTGCAAGCCCAGGCTGCAACTGTGGACCGCTGACGGCATTCTCTTGTCCCTTCAGGATAATGTCGCTGGAATGCTGTGCAACAATCAGCAGGTCATTCAAGCTTG
The DNA here is from genome assembly GCF_000326865.2 of Helobdella robusta. Classification (NCBI taxonomy): domain Eukaryota; kingdom Metazoa; phylum Annelida; class Clitellata; order Rhynchobdellida; family Glossiphoniidae; genus Helobdella; species Helobdella robusta. Next base: position 1,112,668 of record NW_008704941.1, on the reverse strand, counting down.
CGTCTATTCAATAATTATTATTTTGTAATGGCATTGATGGCGTATGTATTGCTGTCAAACTTTTGCATTGGGATGTATGATGCTGACTTTTTTCTTGTAGCATGTTCAACTGTGATTGGTCAATTGACTGAGTGATTGTTGATCGATTGATTAAGATAAATTGATTGTTGATTGATTGATTGATTGATTGATTGATTGATTGATTGATTGATTGATTGACTGATTGATTGACTGACTGATTGATTGATTGATTGATTGATTGATTGATTGATTGATTGATTGACTGATTGATTGACTGATTGATTGACTGATTGGTTGACTGATTGGTTGACTGATTGGTTGATGTTTAAAAATGTTGCAGATTTTTGGTGAAGTAGTAGGTTGGCATGACATTTCTGTGGAGTGTCGTTATGAGGATGCTTGCAAAGCCTTGCAAACGAGTCCGTCCGTCTGTTGATTGTTTTCATTTTTTTTATTGCGTCACACGTTTTTATCTGCTTGTATTTGTTAGAGTTTGTACTTGTGTTCATGTTAAAATTATTCTATTGCTAAAAGTGTACAGTAGTGCCATGTGTCAAATATTTCTATCTTTGTCTGTTGCGTCTGTGTCGGCATGTCAGTTCCTTGTTATGCAGAAGATGCAAATGAATGTGTGTAGTTAGCGTGATTTCGAATCTTTAGCATGCAACACGAACCAATGAAACAGAGTCTTACTCAAACATCAAGTCACAATTGGTCGAATGCGACCAATCAAATATCCTCAATCTCGTCAACCGTAGCATCCAGTTCACACAGCTCCAGCCAATCGTACGAGTTCTTCAGTCACTTGATAATCTCACTCATTTGTTTATACAGGGTATGCTGGTGGTGGGAATAAGAATGAGGATGATCGTGATGGTGAGGACGATGATGATTGTGATTGTTAGTTAGATCGGTTGATAATGATGGTAATGGTTAGTGCTTCTGGTGATGAAGATGAATATGTAAATTTTGACCAGTTCATCATAGCCGTCATATTTTGGTCATTTCATTTCGGTTGACATAAATGTCATCTCCTTCGTCGATGTTATCATTATCACCATCATCTTCACAAGCACCGTCATCACCCTTACTTTACATCACGGTCATTATCGTCTCTTCAATATCATTAACAACAACATCACCATCGTCCTCGCCACCATCACGCAACTTCATCCTCGCAACAACATTCACCACAGGTAACAAAATAAAAAACGAAGGATTTCGTAGCTTGGCAGTTGTTTTGAAGTACGTTCCCTATTTGAGTTCTTTGGATGTATCCAACAATCAGCTGACTTACGAATCTCTCATCTCATTGGCTAATTGTGTCAGTTCAACAACCAATAAGAAACCACTTCAGGTCTTATTAACCAACAGCGATGTGTTTGTAGCAAATGATTGTGTGTGCGTGTAATAGCAAACAGTGTAACAAACATTTATAAGTGGTTTGATTTTTGATGGCTGTTTGTTTGAAACTTACGTTAGGTTCAACTTTGAAATATTTTGTTCATTGAGCTTACTCTCTGCTTTGTGCTTAAATAATAAAATTTGAATGTTGAATGCTGTTACATTGTTGCCATTACAACATCAACATCAAAACTTCAACACACAACATCAACACCAAAACGTCAACACACAACAGTGCTTACAGATGTTGTCTCTGGGCAACAACCCATTGACCGATGCATCGTCACAGCACTTGAAGATCTGTCTCAGCAACCTGCCTATGTTGTCGCAACTCCACATCAACTGCTGCTCGCTGACAAACAAATTCTTCAACTTTTCTCATTCTATATTCAATGGTGAGATTTGTGTTAGATTTGTTAAATTTATATTTTTTTTTAAAATACGAACACTTCATTTTTATTTATTAAGTTGTGTTGCTAATCTCCGTCGAGTAGTTACTATTTAACTGAGATAACATTCATTACTGCTCTGTTGGAGATAACTTCTAAATGATATCAGATTCCTCGTTGGAGCTGCTTGACATCTCGGAAAACAACCTTTCACAAATTCAATCATCGCGCCTCATTCAATTTTTTGACTTCGGAAGATTGGAGTCTCTTTTCTTGCCAGAAGTGAATTTAGACTTTGTGGAGTGTTTGAAGAAGCATTTGCTCGAGTCGCAAGTGAGTTTTCAAGCCTTTTTCACAAATAGCTATGCAGTTTTCAACATGTCATGTCGTTTTCGCAGTTTAAATAAACTAAGTTAGAGTTTAATAGAGGCAGGAGAACTAAGAGGGGCATGCTTTCTCTTGGTCTTTTTTACGCCGTCAAATTTTTAATCTAGAAAAATTAGCAGCATTTGCTTAATTCAAATTTTTAAAACCAGAATTTAAAATGTTCTTACGGAGAAATTATAGCTGTTTTGTTAAATGGTATCGTGACTATTTAAAATTTCATACTTTTGTCATATTTTGGGTCCACACATTTTATTGCTCCATCTATAGTCAGTATAGAGTAGAGATGGTTGGTTACAAGCTAAACGTGTGTGTGCGTGCTTGTGTGCGTGTTTCCCACAAAGGGCTGTGTAATTCTCAATGCAGCTCTTATAAGAAATGATTGCATTTACTTTGTTAAATATTTCAGTATAAATTCAATTATTGTTATCTGTTTTTAATCGTTTAAGGCTTTGATTTCAAATCTTTGTCTTAAATTCGAAGTAGCTCGATCAAAATTGTAATAATTTTAATATTTTTAGACGAATATTTCCTTGAAGCTTCTAAGCATAAACGGCAAAATCGTCCCTCCGTATTGAATTCGTGTTCCATTTTCATGTCTCCAACATTTTGAATGGTTTTTAATTTTTTAACGTTTCGACTTGATTAATGGAAAATCGTATAAAAACTTATTAGGATATTGTGTTTTTTAGTTGACGGATCTTTAAGCTTGTTTTATTGAATTTTGCCAACTTGTAAATGTTTTGCATATAACTCAGCTTTTAAAATAATACAAACGTTTTGTCCATGTTTTATTTTTTCACGGCGATTCGTGTACTTCTAAAAATTTCAAAGTTATTTATATTTTTATCCAAAATCTTTTATCAAATTGTAATGACGATCGTTTTCTAAATAACAAGTTTAGTAGGGCTAATTGCAATCTTGCTGTAAAGCACACCGGTAGACGTGTTGCGTTTCACAGACTTTCTACTTACAAGAGAAGTCTATAAAAATTGATGGTCCATGGCGTTTTCCGGTCTCTTAACAATGCGTTAGTCGTTACCAAACCCAGATCCTTCTGTGAGCATTGTGCGGCAGCCAGCGTTCACGTTTATGCGTTCTCTCACTTGTAGTTAGCACTTAGCAGGAACTCTTTCCACACAATACAACTTCCTCTGAGGTGAACTTCGATGATTTAAAAATTCGCATTGTAGTGTGGACGCTAGACGAGACAAAGAATGGTATCTAGACTGTCTGAATATTTCGCAACTACCTAGAATCACTAAATCTATAAAGAGAAAATTGCTCATTAAACGTAAGTAATAACTTTCGTAAATAATTTTTTATGTTGATAGAATGAGAATAAACTGAGTGAGTGTGCGTGTATATTTTCATATAAAGGTTAAAATACAGATATTATTCCGCTGACAAAGTTTAAAGAAACCGACTTTGAAGCTACAGAGATGCAACAATAGGCAGAATTAGGATAACTTTGTTAATATTTATCATTGATCATTATTTACAATCGTAACTTAACGTAATTAGGGTAACTTTGTTAATATTTATCATTGATCATTATTTACAATCGTGCTCATCACTTGATTCAATATTCTTTATTTTCTTTATTTAAAACGATCGTGACAAGGGTAAAGAAAAGTGAGGTGAAGGCTTGTAAAAAAAAAAAAGTATATACATGGTATGTATGTTGAATGTAATACATGCGATGTAACGTCTTGCTGTTCCTCGCGTGTCTCCTAGCAAAATTAAAATCATTATCTAAAAAAATTTCAAAATGTTTTCGGGTTCCATGCCTAATGTTTAAAGTTAAAGACATTATTAAAAAGAATTTTAAAATTTTTCCGGGTTTCCATTAAGATTAAGTTGACTTTGTCAGTGTTTACCATTGATCATTATTTACAATCGTCTTTGTTTACTTTATTTATAAACGGTCGTAAACGTAAAGTAAGGAAGGAGAGATAGCTTGTAAATGAAATGACGGAATGTGGTATATCTATATATATTATATATATTTGTGTTTTTGTTAATTTGTTTGCGTGTCTTGTTAATTTACGTTTACATTTACTACATGGTTAGTGTTCACTTTTGTGTTATTTTAATAATTATAATAATTATTATAATAATATAATTTGTTGAGGAAATTATAATTATAAAAGATATAAATAATTTATTACTTAAAAATAAATGTAATATTAAAATGTTATTTTATAATATTTTATATTCTATATTAATATTTCACAATTATTTTCTCTCTATTCTATAATTATCATTATATAATTTTTTTATTATTTAATTATTATGATTGTCACTCAACATTTAAGACTTTTAAATGTTGAGTGACAATCACAATACACTTAAATTTTAAGTGTCTTGAAATAATAATGAATCTGATTATGACATGAGTCATGATTTATTTAATTTAATTAACTTAATTAATTAAAACATGCAAATATTTGATTGTAATTTAATGAATATTTTTGAATTGTTTGCAGATAGTTAGGCTGTTGTTTTGTAAGGAAAAAGATAAAAAAAAATGAAAATAGCAATAGAAGGTTGTTGCCATGGTGAACTGGACAAAATATATGAAACAGTTCTCAAATGTGAAGAAAAAAGTGGTATAAAAGTTGATCTGCTGTTGATATGTGGGGACTTCCAAGCAGTCAGAAATTTTCAAGATCTTCAGACAATGGCAGTGCCACCAAAGTATAGACAGATGAACAGTTTTTATAAGTATGTGACATAGTTTTATGTTTTTCTAAAATTATGAATTGATTAATATTAATTAATTTTTAGTTAACTAATGAATTATAAATTAATTAAACAACTGGATGTGGAAATAGTTTCAAGATATAATTTTTTATTTTTCTACTCAGGTATTATTCCGGGGAAGCTAAAGCACCTGTATTAACCGTCTTCATCGGTGGCAACCATGAAGCTTCTGCGTACCTCCAGGAACTTCCATATGGAGGGTGGGTCGCTGAAAATATCTATTACATGGGTTAGTGAGGATTAGGCGTTGCCTAACAACTTTCTTTATTTCTTGTTTTGTTGAGTATTTTTTCCATAGATAAAATATTTATTGCATGTGCTAGAATGT
>NW_008704941.1:983419-1107326 GCF_000326865.2 Helobdella robusta | reverse complement strand
TAGATTAGATTATAAAAGTTCATGATATTGCTGTATGATTATTTCAATGTTTATGATAATTTTATTTTCATTTATAATAAAAATGTTTAAATTATCAAGTATCATTGATTACATTTTGTGTGATAATGATGAAAACTATTATAAATTTTTAAAATAAAAAAGAAATTTCATTGTCTGATAGGTTATTCAGGTGTCATAAATATAAATGGGGTGAGAATAGCTGGCCTGTCGGGCATCTACAAAGATTACAATTTCCATAGAGGTCATTTTGAACATCCTCCTTACGATGAGAAGACCCTCAGATCGTGCTACCACATAAGAAATATTGATGTTTTCAGACTGAAGCAGGTATTTTTGATTATTTTTCAGTTTTTCTCTCTTTTTTATTTTTTCGAGTTGAATATTTAAAAAGTGGCGATGAGGTCATGTTTTGCAAGTTAAATTTTTATTAATAAGCAAAGATGTTTTCAAATATTTTTTTTAGCTTACTCTCAATCTTAGAGTTCACAGCTTAAAAGTTGTTTTGTGTAACTGTTTTTCACTATTATTTCAAATGCGAACAAAATGGACATAATTTAAATTTAGTTTCCTTTCATGAGATCATTTCATTTAATACGGAGTGTATATCTTTCTCAACCTGAGTGATGATATTATTGAAAGACTTACCAACATTTAAATGGTTTATATTTCTATGGCACACTTTTATTCATTTAATGATTTACCACAACTAACTTTTCAACTTGTTTCTTCACAGATTCGCAAAAAGATAGATATATTTCTGTCCCATGACTGGCCACAAGGCATTTATGACTATGGGGACGTAGTAGGGCTGTTACATGAGAAAAAATACTTCAGAGAAGAGGTAGAAACTGGAACATTGGGCAGTCCTGTCGGCAGGGAGCTCCTGTTTAAACTGAAACCTCAGTATTGGTTCGCGGCACATCTTCACTGCAAGTTTTCAGCCGTCGTTGGACATCTTGTGAGTTGAAATTTTTTTATTTTCTAAAAAAGATACGACTTGCAACACTCACTAACCATGACCACATGGAAAATTATTTTAACTGAGTTTATTCCACTCCTTACTGGATTCATTTATTACTTTTTTTTATTTAAAATACTTTTGAAAAACAGTTAGCAAGTGTTGTATAATAATTATTTATACATTTCATAGAATGAAGCAGGCTTACCAGATGGCGAAACAAAATTTTTATCCTTGGACAAATGTTTGCCACATAGAAAATTCTTACAGGTTATTCAATTTTTTTAATTTTCAATTTTGTTGAAATTGTTTCCGAATTTTTGATTTTCTCAATAGAGTGTATCTGAGTAAATTTTTTAGTCATAATTTATTTATTAATTTTTTTATAATTTTAATCGATTTTTTTGTAAAAACTTTTTCAACTTGCAATATATTTTCAATGGTTAACAAACAATGTGAACATTTTTATTCCAGATCATAGAAGTGCAGTCATCAAACAATGACGACATCAGCATCTCACTTGACGCCGAATGGATGAGTATTTTAAAATCAACTAATGATTTTTTCAGCTTGTCACCAGCTACCTGCTTCTTGCCAGATGAAGCAAGCACAGGAAGGTTTGAATCTGTTACATTTTTTTTTTAATTTTATAGCAGTGTTTTAAATACTTGTTAATAAACTTAAGTGTATCAGTGCAAAGTAAAATCGTTGAATTTTTTTCTGTTTTGCCCAGAATAACTTGCTACTACAGTTGACATTTTACCATGCACTTACTTTATATAAGATGTTGTTTTCATTTTAATTAATGTTTAAAAAATATTGATGTAACAAACTTTTTGTGATTTCAAGGTATGATTTCAGTGCATCAGAATCAGATATGAAGGAGGTAGCCATGGCATTTAATGACGATTTCAAAGTCCCAAAAGATTTCAGACCAACTGCTCCGCCATTATTGGCTACTGATAGGCCTAATGAACGCCATAGTCACATTTCTTTACTATATTTAAATGAACAAACTGTTAGGTTGTGCGCCAAATTGGATTTGATAAATCCGTATGGCACGTTTTTAAAAAACATTGAAGATAGAAACAGAAGTTTCTCTGCAAATGATAGTCAGTTGTCAGACGGTTTTCAAATGTCTACCTCAAATTCCTTTCTATTAGAAAAATCTCAAAACCCTGATGAAATATCGTTGGACGATGAGGACTGTGCTGATGGTGAACCTAATACTACCGGTGATCGTTCAGTTTCTTCACCTTTCAACTTACAGAAAGCTCTGGATGTTAGTGAAAAATTATTTTCAGATGATAAAGGTGATACAAAAGATGATGGTGATGATAGAATTGTTCAAAATGAATCAAAAGTCCGCGGTGTTAGGCGTCTTTCGGAGGAATCAGATGACGAAGGGAATGTGAATACGTCGGGCACCAAACCAGACCTTAGCTACAAGTCACGAAGTTTAAAAAGAAGAAACGTGGCGATGTATTCAATTTTAAACTCAGCTCATGAAAATAGCGATTAAAAATAAATATTATGGAATTTTAATTCGTTATTGTTAAATTTTTTTTTAGTATTTTTTACTGATTTGTTAATGCTTGTTAAAAATTATATCATGAAAGGCAGTTGCGATGTTTTTAAATAAAAAAATTTGGTTTGATCAGTATCATTTGCATTTTATCATATAGTTGTTTTGTACTATGATACCAACAAAAAATTAAAATGTACAAGTACAAATAGTTTCAATTTTTTCGCTATAGCGAAATAAGTATAATTTTTTACTCGAATTTTGAAATAGCTCAAAATATAACGATAATGGCGCAAACGTTTTCTCAACAACGTTCAAGTTAAGTTGCATTATTTAAATTCACCGTAATTATTGTCTTGACCTTTAATTATTGAATCCATTGTATTCTATAAAGGTTTGTTAAATCTCAGTTAAGCGCTAGTATAACTTTTTTTATTAGATTAGATTTACCTTGATTATTTACGTTGAGTGTTTTAAACCTGTTGGTTTTTTTGAATTTCTTTTTATTTTTTAGAGTCTAGAATGTTTGTTTATTTAATTCTTTTTTAATAAATCTACTCATCCCGATGTTTGTAAGGCACGTGATGTTCATCTGTTTTTTTCTTGCGACGTTCGTCATCGCTCTGGAATCTGGCCGTAAGATGACCACTGCTGATGATGGCCAACCTGTAGAAGACTCGACAACTACAGATTCTGTTGACCCACCCGTGCCGACTACAACTACTACCACTGCATTTTTTTTTTCATCCGGGTCCTCCATGTCCACAGACGTCACCATCACAGCCAACAATAACAGTACTGCTGATGGGACTGACATCAAACATAATGATGGTACAATATCTTTGCTTGAAAATAAAGATGTCTTCACGAGAGCGCTTCTCGTCGTCGTCTGTGTGTCTGCCATTGTTGTTGTCTACTTGCTAATCCGTTGTTTGCGGTTTGTTTTTAATTATTTCTTTCTTTTTATTTGAGTTTGCCATACCAAAACCAAATTAAACATATATATATATATATAATATATTTTTTTTTTTAAATATATATATAAATAAATAATAATAAAAAATAATAAATATATATATATAAATATATGTCAATAAGTGCTATTAATACATAATTACACATAAAAAAGTAACCTTGGCTAAAGTTAACCTAACTTACTAAACCTAAACTTATTTGATAAATTATCTAATTAGCTTCTAATGGGTTATTTGAATTATATTTTTATCTATCATACGACAAAGTTTTGATTTTTATAAAATGCTAGTCACACATTTTACCAGAATTTGTCAACAAATTTAATATAAAGTCATTTGCTGATATTATCATTACCATTACATCTTTCAGCCTAATTTTTAATAAATATAATAGTTATATGTTTTGCTGGCTATTTATATAAAAAAATGAATTTCTTATTTATGTGATTTTTCTTTTCACCTTTAACAGACATCGGCACCAAATGAGCAAAACTCGCAAATACGGTTTAATAGCTTCCAAAGATGACCCCATTGAGATGAAACCACTAGATGACGATGAAGAGGATGAGGACATTACAGTTTTTGACAGAATTCCTAAACTATCTTCGTATACAAACAGTTTATCACAGAACCTGACTCACCAAAATAAAATTGACAGCAGTCCCAGTCACAATATCAGTGATACAGACAGCACTGATTTTGAAATTAACGTGGCTAGTGACAGACTACACAAAGATAAGGCACCATAGTAGCAGATCTTTAAACTATACAATATAATTTAGTATCTCATATATGTGCCTATGGCCAGCCTGTTTTTAGTTCTAGGCACTTTGTAATATTCATCCATACCATTGTATGTAATTATTATATATTAGGCTATTATATAATTGTTAAGTCTCAAATATTACCATATTACCCATCTACCTGCATTGTGCATCTATCTGAACACTCCTACACTGCTTTCTTATTTATATAAAATTTGTTTAATGATCTGTTAAAATGAATTCATTTAATTTATTGTTTTAGAAATAAATTGGTTCTGGTGACTAATATTCATTATGAACTTTATTTTTTCTTATTTATTTGTTGTTTATTATAAGTACAACCTCTGGTTCAGTTGTCTATATTATAATTAGTACATACTAAGTACCATGCAGATATGTTTATGAAGTATGATGTACATTTATGTATGTACATATACACACAAATATATGTAAGTACACATGTATATATATGCATGTCCATATCTACTTACTTATAACGTCAAATGGAGCTACATTGTTTTCAGAGCAGTATTTTAAATATTTTTATGACGCGTGCCTTCTTATGTAAGATGCAATAATACTAAAATAGATTAATATCCATGAATGTTATTGCTTCAATTCATTGCATTTACGTTAGTTTCTTTTTTTAAAGATTGTTTTAAGAAATTGTGCATAATTCATTTTCTCAAGAAAAGAATATAATTGGAAGCTTTTTTGTCCAATTTACCAAAAAACCTAAAATAATACTTTAAAAACAATTTGCAAACAAAAATGAATGAGTGGATGTGGGTAGTTGTGTTTAACATAGTCATATTGATGAACTGAAATTATTTTAGAAACTTGAAACATCTAAACAAATTTTGGTTTGTCTGCTTTAGCTGCCCGATTCGCGGCTGCTCCTGCTGACGACAACGGCGTCAAGGCTGGTGACGATGATGACATTTTGGGTGGTGACGCTGCTGATTTGGATGGTGATGACGGCAGCGGTGAGGATGGTAGCGGCGATGGCGGTAGCGATGGTGCTGGTCCAACTGGTTTAGTAACTGTCGTACTGACGGTTTTAAATATGGCCATGGCCTGAATGAGAATGATGGTTGTTGAGAAGTGACAAAAAAAGATTTTGGCGTTAAGTGAGTAGTTTTAGTAACAAATTTTAATTAAATTTTTATAATACAATTTTTTATCTTTCATATTTAACATTCGCGAGATGAACGTGTGTGGCTATGATACACCAGATATGACAGTATAATTTTCATCAAAAGATTGAGTTTATTTTTCTTGAAACCACAATTCCTGATCATGTCAGAAAGTTTTCATTTGAATTTATTTTAACATTATTTATAGTCAAAAAATTATTGAATCCAATAACAATTAAATGAAAAACACATGTTCAAGTCAAGTGAACAGCAAATGAAATCGATAGCAATTAGGGATGCACCGAAGTTCGGCTCCGGCCTCGGCCAAAATCCGGCTTTTTTTTCAAATCCGGCCCCGGCCGGATTTGGTGGCCGGATTTAGGGCCGGATTTAAGCGTCTATCAACTTTTAAAAATGTTAGAAATAGAAAAAAAATTTTATTGAATTCAATTAATTTTATGTCAATAAGTTATTGGCTAAAGCTAAGCTAAAGGCATACATGACACATAATAACAACATCACTAATTGTGAGGTGATCTAGACAATTTTCTTTATGCTATAACATGGGTTATGCATAAATTATAAGCTGATCTTTGTGTAAAAGAACTTAAGCACGTGTATATATTATATATTGATAATTGCACATGACGGATCATATAGTTACATAATATATATATATATATATATATAAATATATATATATATATATATATATAAATAAAGATATATATCTATATATATATATATATTTAGAGAGAGAGAGAGAGAGAGAGAGAGAGAGAGATACATGAGCACATAATTTAAAAACATGGTATGTTAAAGGTTAGGCTAGGTATACATGACACATAATTACAACATCACTAATTGTGCGGTGAGCTGGACAATTTTCTTTGTGCTTTAACTTGGGTTATGCAAATATGCATAAATTATAAGCTGATCTTTGTGTACAGAATTTGGCGTATCACACAACTTATTCATATATTTGAATTAAATAACTATTTGCTTGGTGTTATTTTATGATGTTCAACATGTAGATAACCTTAAATGTGAGTATTTTTTCTAACGTATGTAAAATGGTAACTAAAATCCGGCCCCGGCTCCGGCCGGTTTTTGAATTTCAAATCCGGCCAAGTCCAACCTGAATCCGGTGCATCCCTAATAGCAATATTAATAATATTAATAATAATGATAATAATAATAGTGATGACCTGAGTGACCATGCTGGCAACATCAGCTGTGTTACTGGGCAGAAGAACGGTGTTGCCTTGCTTTGCAATGTTGCCGAATGCCTCGATGTACTTCTCGGCTACTGATACAGACACTGCATTCTGACCATTCTGTGGTAGTGGTGGTGCGTGATTTGTTTAAGATCATAGAATGGGTGAAAAAGACTGTTCAATTATTCACACAGAACTTTGACAGTAAAAAACAGAGACAGTTTGCTTGGAAACAGTTGTAGACAAGTGTTAAGTGGTGAAAAAAAAGCTTGAAAAACAGAATATATTTTGAAAAGGCATAGTAAAAAATCGTCACTCTGGACGTATTTTCTGGAAAATACATCCAGAGTGACGCTGTGTTAATCACACCTCTTTGCAGAGAGCTTCAGCAACAAGCTGAATGGCCCTTGCTTGGGCAGTTGCTGTTGCTATCATGGCTTCTGCTTCACCTGTGTTCATTTGTGATTGGATGAAATAATATTATTTGTGGTGGTGCGTTCTGCTTCCAACGTATTGCTCTCATTGAAATGGCACGAATGAGTGAATGACAGCTGAAAGAATGACTGAATGAAATTTGCTATGATAGCAAACCGACCTTGAGCCTGGTTGACTTGTTCACTCTTGTAGGCCTCAGATGTGAGGATGCGTGCCTTCTTCTTGCCTTCGGCTACATTTATTTCCGCCTCTCTCACACCTGCAGGAGAGAGAGAAAGAATTGTTTCTAAACATATCCATCATCATCACCATCATCAGCATCATCATAATAGTTGTCACCATCATCACCATCATTAACGGCGTCCTCATCTTCATCACCATCACCAACATCATCATGTTTATTTTACCATCATCACGTTAACTTCATTATCACCACCATCATCATGCCTTCAGATTCCAATATGGAAGCCCTCTTTTTCCTCTCGGCTTCCACTTGCATCTGCATGGCTTCTTCAATTCTCGTTGGCAACTTCATATCACCTGCAAACATTCAATTAACCACAAAAAAATTGAATAATATAAAAATAATTAATAATTATATATATAATTATATAATGATAATATATAATACTTATAACAAAGATACCTGATTTGATTTTACAACAAATAAATGAACAAAAAAATTAATCAACCAGACAAATCAAAAAATGCCTCAATCGATGAAGCGAATACGAAGTTACTCGTGTGACATTATGTGATGTGCATGATGTTTTATGCTCATTAAGAAACGCTGTGTGCCCATTTAAGCATCAAAAAGAGAACTGTAAAGAATCAAGAAAAAAATGATGACATTGAGTGGAAGGAATCTTACTGACGGATTTCATAACGTTTGCAGTCAACTCCCCAAGCTTCTGCGGCCTTGTTGATCGCATCTTGTTAATGTTGATGTTTATTTTTTAGGTGAGAATATTTTAGTCAAATAACTATTTGTTATTCAACGTATCAATCAATCAATCAACCAACCAATCAATCAATCAGTCAATCAATCAATCAGTCAGTCAGTCAGTCAGTCAGTCAGTCAGTCAGTCAGTCAGTCAGTCAGTCAGTCAGTCAATCTTTAATTATACTTTTACTCAAAAGCCTATCATCCAACCAATCAACTTACAAACCAATCGACCAACCAACTCACAAATCAATTGATCAACTAACCAACCAACCAACCAACCAACCAACTCACAACAACCCAATCAACCAACCAACCCACCAACCGACTAACCGACGATAGCAACATTAAGTAACTCTCTTTCTCTAAACAGAGTATCAAGATGGATTTTTCCAATCTCAGACCTCATCGTAGTCTGGGCCAGTTGAGTGATGGCATACTCGGCATCCTCCACACCGTAACTTGCCTGTTTGGTTTTATTGTGGAAAAAAAACTTTAAATCTAGCTGATAGATTAAAACATCAAAATGTTCTAGTGATTCTATAATAAATATTATTTACTATAAAAAATTATGAGTAATATAAAAACAACATAATTAACCTTATACGGATCAACAACTCTGAGATACAAGACACCATCTATTTGTAAGTTTACATTATCTGTGGACATAGATACAATATTTAATTATAGTTAGTTTTCATTATACTTCAATTAAATTTTTTATTTGTTAAAAAAACATAATTACATTAAGATAATCATTTTATCAGTTGTTGTAATTATTTAAATGTTTGCTAAGAAAAGCCTAAATGTGAAACTAGTTTATATTTAGAAATAAAATTCCATATATAAGTCACAATAATAAACCTCTCAAAAAAAAATTAAATTTTTATTTCTTTATTAATTTATCACAATATTGAAAATCTATATTCATTAATGAAAAATTAAAAAACAAATTAGAACAAAAATTTTTTAAAATAACCAGCTGTTATGGCACTCTGTTGGGGAATGTCGATAGCAAGTTCTTTTAAACTCTGAACGTACTTTATTTTGTCCATTAGTGGAATCAAAAAATTCAATCCCTGTTCAATTTTAAATGAAATCTTAAAATTCAAAACACAAACTGAAGAGAATGATAATAGAGTTATTTATTTTAATTGTGATCAGTGGTGATAATTATCAGTGTATCTAACACATTCAAATAATTTATTAGGTTTAAGTTTAAGGAGTATTTTTAAATTCATGCCAATATTTTTTAAAATGTTTATGTGGTTAAAATTAAACAAATTAAAATTTCATTATAATACATTTACCCCTGTGCTTGCAATTTTTAAATTAAAACACACACTTATACTCTCACGGTGAGAGTCTCATCTTAACGCTTAACCATACTTACTTAAAATTCTTTTTACAAATTAATTATAAAAAAATATAGCTTTTTATCATATTTATCAATCCATGTATGAATTGTATGTCTTTCTTTTTCATTCTCCACCATATCTTCCTTGCAACCTTGATTAGTTACAGCCTAGTTTTCCACTGAAAGCGAATAAAAGTCATACCAACCTAAAAATTATTTGAAAATTAATTTAATAAATTTTATAAACTCACAGGTTCTAAGACCCTGTAGAACTTTCCAAAACGTTCGGCAATCCATGCTTCCTGTTGGGGTACGAACAAAATGGCGGTGTTCAGTGGCAGGCCCGACCTCAACCTATACTGCTGTTGCAGGGCTTGCAAGTGGCTAGTGGTGGTGCTTTTCTTCAGCAGTGCCCCAGTTACATTCTGAAAAACAAAACTTGTTTTTTTTATATTACAGAATTAAAAAATAATAAATTTAACATATTTAAATTAATTAATTAAAAAACTAATGTTACTCTGTTGGCAAATAGTTTATAAGCAGACAGAGCTTTCATCATGTTTGAAAATCTTAACCGACGATATTAGGTTTTTTGTGATGCATAGAAAAAAGAGCAAATAACATATTTGATAAATGCTTTAATTCTTTATGTGCATGCCGACCGGCTTCAACTGTTTGGATCAAGGGGAGGCCTATTTACCAGCATACAACACCTTCTTATGGGTTGAAGCAGGGATATGCAAAGAACCTCAATTTTTTCAACTTTTAATTATTTTCAGTAATGTCTCCCCTTGCTCCAAACCACATAACTAGAATAATAGGACTAATCGATCAATTCGATCTATCGGTCGGGCTATTTGTCGTGCTTGGATTGTTGGCTTACGAAATTGCATGGATTTTGACAAGCAAGCTATATGAAATATTTACTTGATTTAATATGCTTAAAACATTGTAGTAATTCTATTTAATTTTAATAATGATTAATAGAATTATGTATTATTAAATTGTTTTTGTTAATTTGAATATAAAAATTGCTTTTGGTCAGGTGAAATCCGTTGGCTTACTGAAGCCGAAGGTTGACTTAGTAGGATTGAACTATAGTCACCCTTTTTTTTTACACTATTCGATCATGTTAAAAATTGGTTTGCTTATGAAATAAACGGCCTAAATAAATCAAAATTGTTATTTGAACAACTATCTTCATTATATTCAATGAATATTTTACATTCTGCTGGTGCTCGTAAGAAACTGGCTGCTGAAATCATACGTTGGCTTACAGCAGTGGCTTACAGGGTTTCATAGAACTCTTACGATAGCACTTTTTGTACATATAATGCTTTAAATAAATCAATATATTCATACCACAATTATTTTTGTCAGTATAAATATAGAAATTGCTTTTGTCAGGTGAAAAACAGTGGCTTACTGAAGCCGTAGGTTGGCTTAATCGGATTTTTTCTCATGTATACAATACTATGAGATAAATCAATCAAACAAACAAACAATCAGTCAGTCGGTCAGTCGGTCGGTCAGTCAGTCAGCCAGCCAGCCAGCCAGTCAGCCAGTCAATCAATCAACCAACCAATCAATCAACCGATCAACTAAATTGAATGAACCAAATAAACAAAAATAAAAACAAAAATAGATAAAAAAAATTTGCAAGGCCTGTTCAAACTCGAACAAACAGTTAACCGTACAGATCTACAAACAATTTCGAGATTTTAGTAAAGAAAGAAAAACACAGTAGTTGCTTTTATTTGAATTCATTCAAAAATGAAAAGTGACGGTTAATTAAAATTTTAAAATGTCAATTTTTTTTTTAAATTCGTATTTTAAATAAACAAATACAACAAAATATCGACCGATAAAAATTATTATCCATTATTATTATTATCATACACACTCCTTAGAAGTTCCCGAAGGATAATAAACCACGTAACATGAACATTTAAGTAAGAACAGTTCACAACATATCATAATGACTAAATCAACATACTAAACAGAAATAATTTATACATGCATATATACAAAGTAAATCAAGAAATATCCAAAAATTATATAACCAATTTAAAAAAAAAACTAGAAACCAGTCAACATTTAATGAATAAATAAATAGACATTATTAAAAAGATTGTTCAAAAAGGTACAACTTAAGGCGACGACGAGAATGAAATGTAGTTTGTTTTGTTGGTGTGGTGTTGTGAAGCGAAAACAAACACATCACTAAAAACTAGTAAGAAGTCGCAAGAATAATAGTCAGTCACCTACCTATAATAAAATTACTCTCAGGGCCCTATCTTACTTATAGACATTGACTCAACTCACTTACCTACAAATTTGTATTTCTCGTTTTAGATGTTTCAAGTATTTTATTTAACATATTTTAGCGTTTTTATTTTACTTGAAGCTTTTTAACTAGTGTTAAGCCCTAGCCTACCTACAATTGTTTAACCCATCTCAGTCCTTAACTTACCTATGAATTAAATTAAAGCCCGGTTCACGGTAAAGAAAATATAAAGTTGAAGAGAAACATAACAACAACGACACCGAATGAATGGATGTTGTGTATGTATGTGTTGTATTGATGTGTGTTGTGTGTGTATGTAAATGTGCGGGCGCGCACTCTCCAGAAACTTCACTCACTACCGACGAACCTCCATTGCACCGACCATCATCTGACACGCATCGATGGAATGAATTTGACCAGATACTGAAAAATATATTGAAAAAAAATTCACTAAAATAAAAAACAAGCAATTGGAAAAAATAGGCAACTTATCTTTTTGAGATAACACACAATCTTTGTTCAAATTCGAGTAATTTCAAATGTTTAATGAGACGAAAACAAATTTACCTTTAACATTATCTTCGATTTGTCATCGGAACGATCATCATGAGACCACCATCTGAAACGTGCTGACGCCCACCACAGCCCACCTCTCATCATTCTGTAGACAAGTTTTTATTAATTAGCGAAGTAGTAAATCAAGAAACAAAGGAACGAACGAATAAATGATTAACTGAATGATTGAACGATTGGTTGAACGAATAAATTAACTAATTAATTAATCAACCAATGATTTAATGAATGAATAGAAGGAATCAATGAATAAATTCACTGAGAAATAATTTGAAAGATAGTGATGAAATGAGTGAATAAATGAGAAAAATAAAAAAAAGAAACTAAATCATACTTCAAAAACCGTCGTTGTTATCTTCGAATTGTCATCGGAACGATCATCATGAGACCTCCATCTGAAACGTGCTGATGCCCACCACAGCCCACCTCTCATCATTCTGTAGACATTTTTTTAATAGCGTATTAGTAAATCAAGGAACAAAGGAACGATCGAATAAATGATTAACCGAATGATTGAATAATTGATTGAATGAATGAGTGAATGAATTAATTAATTAATAAATCAATGATTCAATTAATGAATAGAATGAATTAACGAATCAATTAATAGAAGAATAATTTAAAAGGTTGAGTGATAAAATGAACGAATGAGAAAAATAAAAAACGAAACTAAACCTTACTTCAAAAATCGTCGTTACTGTACTTTCCATTGCACCGACTACCACCATCTGGTCGGCACACAAAATACCATCCGAACTTCAGAGTGTCAGTCGAACAGCCAACGAGCTGATTCTTCCTACATCACCATCATCATATGTAAATCATCATGAGACCACCATCTAAAACGTGCTGACTCCCACCACTGCCCACCTCTCATCATTCTGTAAACAAAATTTTTTTATTTGCGTAGTAGTAAATGAATGTTAGAATCTTAGAAGCAAAAAAAATTAAATTATAAAATGAAAATAATGTCAAATAAATAAAATTTTAAAATAATAAAGTAAAATGTAAAAAAAACTTACCGTCGTCCATTCGACAAAGGCAGAATGTTGAATGCGGTCCGGTTCCTCCTCGAGGTTGTTGTTGAAACACAGCCCGTGTTGATGGAGAAAGATAGAGAAAAAGTAGATTCTCATCAGAAAGCTTAGCGGTGCCTGCATCTCAAATTGCTTAATAAAAATAATCCTATCTACCTATTCAATTACCTTAACAAATCTATATTAAATTGTTAATGGTACGATAGTCGAAAGTCCCCCTTCATTCTTCCTCCTTGCACAGAGGTTCACCGACAGCCAGGGCACCGGATAGAAAACCATTGCCGTGCGGATAGTAGACTATTGCCGTGCGGATAGTAAACCATTTGCCGTCCGGAAGCCGTGCGGGTAGTAGACTATGGCCGTGCCGCATGATAAATCATTACCGTGCAGATAGTAAACCATTGCCGTCCGGATAGTAAACCATTGCCGGTACACCACTGGCCACCAAGGCTTACCTCTGACAAGAGACTTCGAAATTCAGAGTCTATCGGCTATCGTACCCTCAACTTACCTATTCATTACAATTAAGCCCTAGCTTACCTAAAATTACAAAAAAACTCAAGAGCCCAATTCATTTGCCAATCGGCACCCACCCCACCACCAACGTAATGCCTTGGGCTCCAACTTAGTAATAATATAAAACTTAAACCCTAAATCTATTAATGAGTGTGTGTTACAACGTAGCCTTAACTTACCTATTCATTACATTATGGCCCTAGCTTACCTAAAATTACAAAACTCAAGAGCCCAATTCATTGGCCTTTCGGCACCCACCCCACCACCTACGTAATGCCTTGGGCTCCAACCTAATAATAATAACGTAAAACTTAATAAATAACTTACCTATCGATACACTTACAGCGTTTATTTAATTTAAGTTATAAGATTGTTCCTAGAATTAAATTATTGCCCTTAACTACCTATGAAATTAAATTACTCTCAACCTTAGTAATAATAAATTAGAATTTGTAATGAAAATAAAATAACGCTCAAATACTAATATGTGTTTATGTATGTATTTGTGTGTGTGTGTATAATACGCTGATGCGTGTAATGTGGGTGCGAGAAAAAATAGAAGAGATAAACTTACGCTGCCTATCTATTCAACTACATTAGTGTTGGATGCTTCCTATCTATCCTACCTACAATTAAAATTATGCCTATCTAACCTACCTATATAATTATTTAATGTAATTGTGTGTATGTGCGTGTGAGCATTCTTACTTAATGTTAAATTACAGAGAAAAACAGAGAAAAAAGAATAAAACGTATCCCAGCCAGGCGTATCTTCTTTGCCACTGAATGAAAGAACGTAGCCTGACATCTTCCACGATGAATTCATTTGGAAGCTTCAACCTGAATAAAATGGATGAAATGGAAAAATCTTATTTATTTGACTAATTTAAATGAAAATACAAAAACGAGCCGCAGTGAATTCCGCCGGAAAAGCCAGCCAACTGGCAAAAAAAAGAACCGCAAAGAAACCGTAAAACGTACCCCAGCAGGGCGTGCATTCTTTGCCACCGAATGAACGAACGTAGCGTGACATCACAACCATCCTGATCTTCCACGATGAACTCCTCTGGAAGCTTCAACCTGGATAAATGAACCTGAAAAACCTAAATGAATGGTAAAATCTTATTTATTCAATTTAAATGTAAATAACCGCAAAGAAACCGACCGGTCGGCAAAGAAAAGAGAAAAGAAGAGCAAAGAAAGGTATCTATATAGGATTTATGCTCTATATAACTCTATATAACTCTATATAACTCTATATAACTCTATATAACTCTATATAACTCTATATAACTCTATATAACTCTATATAACTCTATATAACTCTATATAACTCTATATAACTCTATATAACTCTATATAACTCTATATAACTCTATATAACTCTATATAACTCTATATAACTCTATATAACTCTATATAACTCTATATAACTCTATATAACTCTATATAACTCTATATAACTCTATATAACTCTATATAACTCTATATAACTCTATATAACTCTATATAACTCTATATAACTCTATATAACTCTATATAACTCTATATAACTCTATATAACTCTATATAACTCTATATAACTCTATATAACTCTATATAACTCTATATAACTCTATATAACTCTATATAACTCTATATAACTCTATATAACTCTATATAACTCTATATAACTCTATATAACTCTATATAACTCTATATAACTCTATATAACTCTATATAACTCTATATAACTCTATATAACTCTATATAACTCTATATAACTCTATATAACTCTATATAACTCTATATAACTCTATATAACTCTATATAACTCTATATAACTCTATATAACTCTATATAACCAAGCACACTACCACATTCAATCAATAAAAATCCCACTAAAACCATGAACCACCGCGTACCTGCTGAATGTATGATGTGAAACAAAACAAAAAAACACAAAACAAAAATCACACCACCAAGTAGAGCAAAAGAATAGGAGTCCCTAACCTACCTATGTAACTAAATTACCTTATGCCCTAGCCTACCTATATAATAAATTAATTTTTACCTCACCTACCTATGCTTCATTAACTTAACTTAAGACTCATGAAGAAAGAGAAAAATGAGTAAAACAGAACATAAAATACTACCACACAAACAAACATGATGTATGTATGTATGTATGAGCAACCGCTAACGAACCCACCTAAAATATAAAAAAATACAACATACAATCACACAAACCACAGACATGCAAACTTTATATAACTCTATATAACTCTATATAACTCTATATATCTCTATATAACTCTATATAACTCTATATAAAATAAAATTAAATAAAAATAAATAAATTAAAAAAATATAAATATAAAAAAATGAGATCAGGCACTCCGACTCGAGCGAGGCAGAAATGCCTGATCTGATTTCAACGTTTTTTCAGCTCCTATTTATACTCGTTTTAACCTTACATTTTCATCATTTCAATCATTCACATCAATAAAAAACTTATTTAATGTACGTACTACACTATTATACAGTTTTAACCAAAATGCTAACCGTACTAAATTGAAGTCATCGAACGAACGCCTTCGAAACTTTCTGGTTGGCGGTTGAATCTGCTATATTGCTTTTCATATAAACATAATCTAATATAATATAATTTAATTATTTGTATACATAGATTCCAGTCACTTTATATTATATATATATAATAAAAATTCATTATAAAAGCAACAGTAATCAGTGCTATATATGTAAGCACGCAGCTCAAATTTTTCGGGGAGAATTCAAAATTGTTTGGGACCACACCTTGCTTAACATCCAATTCCATGCCGAGCCAAGCCAAGCTAAGCCAATATGCATAAATTCATTATAAAAAACAACAGTAGCCATTACTATATATGTACGCACGCAGTTCAAATTTTTCGGGGAGAATTCAAAATAGTTTAAGACCACACCTTGCTTAACATCCGATTCCAAGCCGAGCCAAGCCAAGCTGAGCCAATATGCATAAATTCATTATAAAAAACAACAGTAGCCATTACTATATATGTACGCACGCAGTTCAAATTTTTCGGGGAGAATTCAAAATAGTTTAAGACCACACCTTAGATTTATAAGCGCTTTTATATTAAAATTTTGCTCGCTTTTTAAACGAATATCCCAATATAACAAATTCTCCATCCTATTTTAACTTTCTTTGATGCTTTTTAATCAGTCAGGTCACAAAAATCATTAGTGATATCGCAATGAAATCAATTTGAAATTTTTTTTAATTATTGATAAAATTTTTAAATTGTTGATAAAAATAACTAGTATATATAGTGTAGTGGCATTAAAAATTGCATTAATAATAGAAATGAGAAAATTTCTGATGCATCTTTTCACAGGTTTATTTTCAAATTAACTTCACACTAAAATAAATGTAGACGTTCTGTTGTAGATTATGTCCTCCATGCTTTTGAAGTAATACAAAATTGTGGGAGTCACGTTATAGAAAAAAACATTTGAAGTATTTTTAGTATAAAGGTTGATTGGGGTGATGGAGTGCCTCTGCCTAACGGCTCAACAAATCCTTTTCCACTTGAAAATATCAACAACAAAGTTATTTTAAAACAAAGTAAATATTCGTGCATTATGAAAAAAGTTAAAAAGTCATTGAAAAACTGAAACTTATAAGGTTTAATAAATTTTTTGACGTTAAATTAATGTTGCATGATATATTTTTTATTTGAGTTTCGACTTATATTTGAGTAGACAAAGTGCACTACTACACACGGCCAAAAAATGAGACCATGGGTGCTTATTTTTATAAGTTTATACTCATAATTATATAAATTGGTTATAATTATTTATAATTAAATAAAATTGGTCATAATTATTCATAGTTATATAAAATTATTCACAATTTATAATAAAATTCAATTTCATATGACATGATTCTGGAGTTTTAGCCATTCATACTTCATAATTTCGCCATTTAACAAAAATAAAACTGCCGTATCATCAATCATTTGAAATGGTCAATTGTTCAACAGAGCCTGCATTCTCAGAGTTACTTTGTTTCAATTATTTTCGACAATACATCACGTAAAAATCGATTGTTCGTGTATTTACATGTTGAATTCGGGGAGAATGATAAATAAATTTGATATATATATACATGTATTATTATAGATATACAGAGTAACCATGCAAACGTCATTTCACGTACAAAAAGTGTTCATATAATTGCATTTGCGAATTTACACTTTCTACACTATTTCAAAATAAGGTTAAAAAAAACAAATTTAGCCCGAAAAAAAATAAAATTTTCTTATTTTATCCAGAGTTATTACTGAATTGTATCCTTTTAGTACGAATAATAATTACAATTTACTTCAACATAAAACGTAGAATTAACCACTGCTATGGCCAGCAGCAACCGCAGTAGCAGGGCTGTAGCCCATAACTTGAATTTCACAGAGCGAGAGTAGGTTGGTATTTATCTGGTCCCGTGTTGGATGACGACTAACCTACCCGTTGGAGGAGTTCCATTCATGTCGCTTGTGCAGTTCACTCTGAACCTATTGGCAGATGCCATTGTAGGAATGTTATACAGGGCTCAAATGCTGGAGTATCAGACATTGTGATAATAAAATGATGATGGATGGTGTAACATTCGATTAATTAGGCAGTTTGTTCAAAAGCTCGTCTCGAAGAACTTGGAAAACTGACGAGAGTTTTTGTAAGGTTTTGAGAGGTTTGGAACATAGTATATATCGAAGAAGTTGCTAAAAAAGGATCGCGAAACGGGGTACTATAATACTATGCTATTTCTTCATACTTCTTACTTTTAAAAATTATCAAATAATCAACAACTATTATTTGAAAAGTGAAAACACTTCATTATAATGATGATTTTTATTAATGCTGATTAAATAATAATTGGTGTTAGTGATACAGATGAGGAAACGTCTGGTGTAAAAGTGCAAGAAATGTTAAGACTCACCAAACAACCCCGGCTTTAAGAGCATCATTGAAAGTACCGCAGAGAGTGTAATTCTTTCTGATTAGACGTTGTACTGACCACGATGTGTTGGTCAGTCCCACTGTTAGGTTGCTTTACCGCAAAACTGTGTTGATAATTAGAATTTTAAATAAATGAAACTTTTTTGCATTGATAATATTATTATTTAGTAAAAACTGTTGAATACTGTTGTTATACTGCTGAATGCATGTTTGACGGAGAAACATGGACCCACGTAAATTTTCTGGCTAGAACATTCACATGGACAACGGCGTAAACATCACTGAGATCCACCATCCACCAGGCCGTCATCTTTAGAAGGGATTCGTACCCCGTGCGACTGCATTGCCCGTTCACCGAGTCTGCACCTGACACGCCGTCAACAGCCAGCCATGGATAACCGTAATGTTTGGTGGACGTCAGCAGCATGGAACTTTCACACGAAGGTTTCATGGCAGAAAGATTTGTCAGATATGTTACACCTGATGTTTTGAAAAAAATTTCAGATGGACACGAAAATTTTAATTTTAGAAAAAGTTCAGGATTAGCATTGATAGTAGCATCAACATTCATACACAGATCACACGTAAAACTTATCAAAATTGTAAAAAAGAACAGAGTATTACTTGCTGTACTTTTGGTTTTTGTAACCTTGAAATATTAAACATATAATGTAAAATTAATCAGTCACGAATATCGTCGCATCATTTCAAAATTTCATGTTTTATACAGCAGCTCATCGTGAAATAACAAAAAACGCTTCAAGTAAAAATTTGAAATGAAGTTAAACAATATTGCAAACAAAATTGAACCAATAATATTATGTTAAACTACTATACGTTCTCCTTTTGAAAAACAAGGTTTATCACCAAACGCAAATTTACATAAAAAGTAACTAAAGATTCGCGGTAGCGATGTTACAACTAGCATTTCCATTATTCATAACACCGAGTAAAAATTATTATTTTGATATGAATTAAATTTTTTCAAATAACTTTAAATTTGAAAAAAAAAATTAATTTTAATGAGATCATAAAGATTTAACATTTAAAAAAATTTACTTTAAAAGATTGTTCACAATTTCACTTATTTAGTAAGAGATTTGATGTCAGGTAAAGAAGCTGCACTGAACGTAGTGTTGGCGAATAGTTCGTTCATATGCGTGTGGTTCAGTGTGACGTCAACAACATCCAAATTGCAGACATCCTCGCCTAAACATGCAGCAGGCTGTGTGAACTTCGTCCTACTGCTCACATAGAGGTTAATAACAACACACACAAATATTAATGTTATTAACACGGAAACGATTGTCGTTGTCATCACATCAGTTAATTATGTTGCTGTTGGTAGTTGCGTTGAACTTTTTGTCACTGAATTTGGTTGAGAACTAATAAATCTTATAGATGAGAACAAAATCTTCATTGCTAATTACCCTGCGTTTTAAAAGTGTGAACTGTTGGTAGAAACTTTTATTAAATCCAACATTATCTGAAAATTATAAACGACGGCTAGTAAAAAGTTGAGTATTGGCCTGGCAAATATTTGCACATCCAAGTACACAGAGAACCAACTGGAACGTAACGTTTCGGATGAATGAACTCGTCTATTTGCTATTGTTGACGGTTCTTGATTATGGATATATATATATATATATTTTTACAATATTCTATAAATTCTGGTAAAAATTATGGTCTATTACCAACATATATATATATATATATATATATATATATATATATATATATATATATATATATATATATTATATCCATGCTCTTGATAGCATTCAATGCTTGAGTGCACTTGCATTCATGTACCCTGTCGAAGATGCCAACGGTGATAATTACGACTACAACGAGAATAATGGCCAAATTATTTGTTGAAATTAATTTATTAAAATTATCTGACTAAATATGTAAGGAAGATAACTGAAAATAGTAAAAAATATTGTAAAATATTATAGTGGTGACTCATCACAAAACTCGATTCAAATGGAAAATGCCGGCTTGATGTTATTGTTTTATGACTGGCATGATCTGCCGAATATTGATGCTCTGACAAAAAAAAATGTAAGCAACATTTACAAAAATGATTATAACACGACGAAGCTTATATGGCAGACTTTTTTAATTCAATAATTATGTGAATAAAGTTAACAAAAACTTGTAACTGAGTTCCGCCTTAATAAATTTTACAAAACAAACTTTATTTAAAAACGTATCTTCAGATTCATATCAATTATATATATATATATATATATATATATATATATATATATATATATATATATATATATATATATATACTGCAATACTCAGATGCTCAGGTGGTATTATCTACACACAAAGAGTCAAAGGGTACATGTATTTCCATTGTCTGTTGTGTTGATGACGTACATGTATGTATGTTGTGTGTGTATGTGTGTGTGTGTGTGTGTGTGTGCGTGCGTGCGTGTGTGTGTTAAATTGCTCCACAAACAAATGGAAATGATTAAGTGTTTAATTTTAAACGTAATTAATTTTGAAAAGCTTGAGAACCTATAGACAACGCAGTAGATGTAAATTTCGATGTTTTAAAGTTTCTACATAACATTCAAAAACAAAATGAATATGTTAAAAAGTATCTCATTAACATTAAAAAACAAATTAAATTAGTTTAATTTGCTAATTTGAAATAACTAAAAATGATAACAATAAAAAAAATTGGTACTTGAATATCATGTACATTACAAATTCGATGCTGAAAAATTTAAATATGTTGGTTGGCTATAATTTACATATTCATCATGGATTAACTCATCCAAATCGTTGCTTTACTACATTTCATATTTTGACACTATTTTACAAAAAATTAAAAATGTTTACCAAGTTGAAAAATTTTCTAAAACTGATTTTTCATTTGATATCATGATGTCGTATATACATTCTTTTGTGCTTAAATTTTGTTTATACTTCATGGATCGAGAATTCTTTTTTTACACTACAATTTGTATAATATTACATTATTAATAAAAATTTTTTCAAAACAACTTAACGAGAGTTGATAACATATTGTAAGTTCATCAAACAATGCTATTTGAGTAAAATAGTTAATTAATTAATTAATTAATTAATTAATTGTTAGTTAATTTAAAATTTCATTAGTTCAATAAAAATTTCTAACTTTGTTGGTAATTAAGCTGAAATATGTTCTATTTAGCTCATTCCCTACCAATCTTTTCATCTTTATCGTCATATTAACGTCAGTCGGATGATGAACAGGAAATAAACAGTTGTTATATTCATAATTTTAATAAATAACTCTTATTAAATTTCAAACTCTATCAAATTTTGAAAAATCTTTAGAAGATGTTAAACTTAAAAGGGTTTAAACTTAGAAACTCACATTTTTAAACAAAAAACAATTACGTTTTCCTTGAGCGCTGACGAGAAGCAATTATAATTAGCGCTATATAAATAACAAATTACAATTACAATTTAAAAACTTAAACTTCAATGGCTATCAAAAAACTTAAATAGAATAGCTTGTGCTGTTGTGATCTTGGTCTATCGGATCATCACTGATCGATCGACAAACTGATTATAAAGATGCAATCAACAAAAATGTCAACGTCAAATTGCCCTGTTTCAATGAAATATAAATATAAATACTAGGACACTAAAACACTGATACTAAGTTATATACTCGACTAACCTAAAAAAACCTAAATTAACCTAAAAAATTCTTTCAAATATAGGTAAGTGTTTGTAACGGTATCGTGCCCTATCAGCCAGCAGGTATTTTTATTAACACCAATACCAGCCAGAACGCAGTTTTTGCTGAGGTGACAGATGTAGACACACTTGACGATGTTTGGAATGCATGGAGCTTGAGATCTACTCACATTCGCCATGGTCAGGTTGTTTAATAAGCCATCCATGGCACTGAGGGCTAACTTGTTGAAAACTGTCTTGTTGTAGAACATTCCGTCTAGTGGCGCTCTTTGATATTTGTAAGTCGTTATTGTCGTTGTTGGTGGTGTAGAGGATGGGAAGACTTTTTTCCCAATAAACACTAATGTTATTAACGAAATGAATTTTATTGAATTATATATAATCATCATTATAAAATAACTCAAATTTGAAAATAAATTATTTGCATTAGGTTTTATTGTAAAACAACGTTAAATTTCTCGAGAACTTCTAATACGTCAAAGGTTTTTGAAGAAATTTGAAGACCCGCGTTGCTAAGCGACAATAAATTTTTAAGCATTTTACTTGTATTCAATTCAGCATTGTGGCCTCTTCATTGATTACATAAATTGCGTCTTTTATATGTCCCTACGCCGTAAAACATATTAATTATCGCAGTTGAATAGAACATTTTTGAATGTTTTAGTTTTAATCATTATTCATATAAATTTAATTCACTTACTTTAAATATCATTCATCCAACGTTATGTTCAGCAGCATTTTTGGATCGTCTACATTTCCATCACGAATTTCCTTTAAAATCAAGAAAAGTGAAGGTAAGAGATGTTTGAAGCGTCGAAAGCTTTTAAAAAATCGTTAAATAACACTTACTAAAAAGTTTCATTCCCGGGGCTACTGGTCCACCGTTCATTCCACTATATACTCCATCATATATTCCACAATATATTTTGCCATATATTCCACCACACATTCTACTTTCAGTTCCATCTTATATTCTATTTCAGCCAATAACCCATATCATCCTCACCATCAACGAAATTTCAACGCCATAAGAGTTCTGCCCTATCTAACTAAGTAGACCATCCAGTGGGAACTTTTGCATCCGTTGGCTCATTCAATTTGTGGCGCCATCCACCCACTAACCGTCATCTTTTTCTTCGTTATACAGCTACCGCTTCACACACTCTTATGATCATTCTGTCATAATAGAAATACGCCATCACGATTACAAAGCATTACAACTAAGCGGGTGCATGACACTCCAACTCAATCAATTCATTCTTGTCCTCCATTTCTTTAAAAGTACATCGTTAAAACATTTATTCACCGATTTTTTTAAAGCTTTGACACACTCGGTCATTTTACTCTTTTTATTTATATGTATACCTCATACTCAGTTTTATGCCCTAATTTGAAATGTATATTCTGAATGCGATGATGAGGTTGGTTTAACCAAAAAAGTTTCACACATTTATCCAACAACATGACGTAGTTGAATGGAGCCTCCAAATGATGTTATAACGTATCACGTTTGTTGGTCAGATATTTTTATTTATTTATTTACTGACAATAATTTTTAAAATAACAAAATTCAAAGTTTTTTGAAAGTTAAAAAGTGATTTATTATCAGTGTCATTGTTATCTGTCACATTCCCATCCTCCTATCTGCATTCAACTTTCCATCACCATCATCACCATCATCGTTGCTGTCTTGTTTACATCTAATTGGTTGATAACCTATTGAACGTATGATTTTTCAAAAAATTATTTGAAAAAATGTATCGACTTATGAAATTTACGTTTCATCGACACGGATTAGTGCCAATATTAAATTAAAAATCAAATGGAGTATCAAAGTTTCTTTGCAATTAAAGATTAAGAGCGTGATTCGTCAAAAATTAATTACTACTTCGCAAAATTTAAACAAAATAAATTTGTAAAAAGTGTAACCACTTATCATCGGTTTTGTTTTGATATTAGGTGCAATATGTCAAAATTTTCAAAAATTTTATTAATTAAGAAATAAACTACAATCTGCCTTATAAAATAAAACACACCAACTAGATAACATAATGCATGTACACTGATTAACCTGAAGAATTCTTTCAAAAGAGGGAACGATCCAGTGTAAGTGTCATTCCTAAGTAGGTGGCAAACATTTTTATTGACACTTATACCGGCTTTGACACAGTTGCTAGTGAGATAGCAGATGTAGACGCATTTGATGACATCGGGAACGCATGCATGAAACTTGCCGAAGTCAACTCATCTCATGTTTTGGATCAGATTGTCCATACTTTTAGTCGATACGGTGCTGATTAGTGCCGTGTTCTGGACCGAGCCGGCGGAAAATTCGTGAAAATAGATTATGGATAATGATGATGGTGAAGTTAAGCTCAGGCTGTTGGCTGTAAATAACAGTACACCTGTCGAAGTACTCGAAACGATCATCTTCATAGTTGAGTGAAGAAATTTTAATTGTCAGGTAAAAAATTTCGCAAGTAGTATTTAGTAGGAAAATTTATTTTACTCTTAGTTTATACAACGACTCAATCTATATATATAAATGTTTTTTAACCTTATTGCGGAAGTTTTTTCAATTTTCTATTTTGCTACCAAATACCTAAAATTATGTTATTTTAATAATATTAACAATTGAGGTTCAATTGAGGACAATTCAATTGAGTTTTGCTAATAGAATAATACAGACACAGCCAGCCAATGAACAATGAATTAATTGCAGATGGTTGATGAGTCTTACTGGATGCTAGCGATCTTCTTTTCAGAGTTTATGATGGTTCACTTCTTGCCAGAGCGTTTTTTAGCTGTGTGTGTGTGCGTGTGTGTGTGCGTGTGTTTGTTTATTGCTTAGAATAATGTTCTTAGCAGCAACTTCCAAATAAATCCACGTTGGAGACTTACTTAGATCGTTTTTACCTATTACTTTGCATGGAAATAAATTATGAAGAACACCCGCCTGCATCTTAGGGAACAATGAATAAACATTCAATAAATCATGTATTGTATTTATCCTTTATTTTGTTTTATGGAACAATTACATGGGACTGAATTAATGAGTCGTACTTGAGTGTATATCTATTGAAGATAAAAATAAAATTATTCAGAATCAATAAGAAAATGGTAATTACATTTACATATAGGTATTGATTTCAACATCTTGTTTGTGGTCTTTTTAAACGTTTATAAACAAATTATTTTTCTTCAAGGAACTCTTCATGTTTTGTTCTGTTCACAGTTGTAGGCTATTAGGGCATCTTCTGGATTAAAAAAAACACAGAGTTAGTGTGTCATATACGTTGTAAATGTAGATTCTTGTATGTCCAGTTTTAGATTTAAAAGTTTTAATAATAAACAATCAATCAATCAATCAATCAATCAATCAATCAATCAATCAATCAATCAATCAATCAATCAATCAATCAATCAATCAATCAATCAGTCAATCAGTTAATCAGTCAATCAGTCAGTCAGTCAGTCAGTCCGTCAGTCAGTCAGTCAGTCAGTCAGTCAGTCAGTCAGTCAGTCAGCCAGCCAGCCAGTCAGTCAGTCAGTCAGTCAGTCAGCCAGCCAGCCAGTCAGTCAGTCAGTCAGTCAGTCAGTCAGTCAGTCAGTCAGTCAGTCAGTCAGTTAGTCAGTCAGTCAGTCAGTCGATCAATCAATCAATCGGTCGGTCGGTCGGTCGGTCGGTCGGTAGGTCGGTCGGTCGGTCGGTCGGTCGATCGATCAATTAATCGATCAATTCATCAATCAATTGTGACTAAAAAATCGTGACTAAAAAAATCTAAAATCATAAATTCAGAATCTTTATCAACGCATGAAACTTCCAAAATTAAGACATCAATCACTCCGCAAGACATGAAAAATCTTCCATTCTATCATATTCAGTCATATCATCTCTTAAAACAAAATTCACTATTTTTTTAAGTTCTAAAACACCCAAACAAAAAAAAACAACGAATAGAAATGAAACCTGATAGAATCCATTCGGAAACGTACCACGGGTTATGCTACCCAATGCTTTTTTATACAGAAGACAATAACTTCTTTTCCAATTTATGGCAGCTTTGACGCAATCGGTCGTGAGGTGGCAGACGTAAACGCACTTGACGATATCAGGAACGTCTGGAATGGCAGATCCGCTAAGTATCATTCCCACTTTTTTGGAAATTTTTTCATCCAGTTTTCTAACTGCAACCAAATCGCCATAAGTTGTTTCAGTGAATAAACGATATCCGGTTGTCATTTGATGTTTGAAGGTGGATGATTTTAACAATTCATTACTGAGATGGATGAGCAGCAGTGACAAGAATGTAACTTTTAAAGGCAGCAGCATGGCTGAAGATGACAGCGTTTTGAAATATTTTTTTTTTAAATAATGAATTTTTTTCAATATATTTCTTACAATAATGTAACATTTCAATAATAATTTGATGTATTGAACACTTTTAAATGTGATTTTATGGTGAAAATTATTAAAAATTGCTATTTAATTTTGTAAAAAGCCACTGCAATGAACGAACGACCGACAACATTTATGTAGTAGGAAACATTTACAATTATTTATTAATAGAATAATGGGTTAATGTTCTTAGCCAGGAAAACAATGACGAATTAAAATTTATCAATGATTCATATTAACGATTTTAAAATTTGTCAAATTTTCAATTTGACGATGTTAAAATTTGTTAAAATTTCAATTTAACGATGTTAAAATTTGTTAAATTTTCAATTTAACAATTTTTATGATAAAATCTTTCTTTTAGACGTGAAGACGTGAAGGCTTGTGTGTTCTGATATTTCGTGCCGTTAATAATAAGAATAATATCAATATTAAAAAAACAAAAATAAAAGAAATGTTGGACATTCAAATACATTGTCTGGTAATTGAATATTCAATAAATCATTAGAATAAATTGAAATAATCATTAGAAAATGCTTCTATTGTTATTTGCAGACTTGTGGATAGTTGATTTATGATGTTGTTTTTTCGTTATTTTATATTCGCCGGGCTACATGGAAAGTTTAACGCACCAAAACTAGCATTGAGTAGTTGACGTGCAGACGTCAACAAACTGTTGTTGCTGTTGCTGTTGTTGTTGTTGCTGTTGTTGTTGTTGCTGCTGCTGTTGTCTTTGTCGTTGAACGTTTAACACATTAAACAAAAACACTAACGTGCAAGTGTCAAGAACTGTTATTTATTGTAATTATTTAATTGACGTTGTTGTTGGTGTTGTTGTTGATGATGATGTTAATGTTCTCATTGATGCTGTGAGAACATACATCAATACAATTGATCAAACCAGCTAACTGCAGACCTGCCGGACCAAACCAGCTAATTCACAAATAAAATTCAACAAACAAGTTAGCGGAAGAGCAAGCAATTTGAAATAAAATAAACACCACCGCAGCATAATTTCACATTTACGAATTTGTTCAAAAGCTTCTATTGTGTTGTTTTTATAGATTTTAGCTGGTTTTAAATTTAAAAGTGGCCTAAAAAATTATTTTGTGATTATAGATTGTTGTCATTGTTGTCATTGTTGTCACTCATTGTTGTCATCACATCATTGTTGTCGCTTGTCAGAAATATTTCCCTCTAAATAATTAAACGTACAGCTCAAACAAAGAATGTAAAACAATAGATAATACTTTATCATAATTAATGGTAATTACTAGCGCCATGTAAGGACAACAATTTTACTACATTTACCACTAGGGACTCTTAATGGTAATGATAATGACAACAGCCAAACTTGCCAAGATAATAACAAATAACAAAACTATGTTCACTATTGTTGTTAACGTTGTTAACGTTGTCAATATTTTATCGTTTCCAGGGCTTTCAGACCACCAAATCCTTCCCATGCCCTGTAGGTTCCTGCCCCCCCAATCACACAAACTACAGTTGTTAAACATTTGTGCACTAAAATAAAATATGTTATGTTGCCAGTGAGAAGTTATTGTTTTAGTTGTTATAATTCACATATAAAAAGGAAAAGACGAGATGTGGAATGTTTCGAAGGATCTTCATTTATTTAAAAATGTTTATTTGTATATTTTCTATTTTACTAAGTTTATCATCAAACTACATCTTCCATGTTCGTGTGTGTTTAAACTATCGCTGGCGTTTCTTGGCTGTTTACTTTCTGAAAAATTTACTTAAATTAAGTTAACAAATAAGTCGAATAGTTCATTTGTGAAAAGTTAGAAAATTGAATCAAATTACTTTTTATTTTGATTAAATTCAATATTACTTTAATTGTTAGACTGACAAAATTTTTGTGACTATTTATTACAAACCAAAAATTTATGAAAAAAAATGATATACTGGAATCAAAATACATTACTAGGGGGACCTGATATTGTTATAAATTTAAATTAATGAAACTTTTAAAAACGTAAAGTTTTCTAATATTAATCTACAAAAATATCTTTCATAAAACAACAAACAAAAAATCCAACCTGAAAATAGCCGTAAAGCCCAACACTGTAAATATTAACATAATCTGTTGAATCACCTAGTAGATAGCAGTAGGTCCAAGTGTAATTTATCAGAGCTTTAACACAATCAGTTGTGAGAGAGCATAGGAGAATGCATTTAACTATATCAGGGACGCATCCAACCTGAGTTTTGCTCAAGTTCATAGAGGTTTTTTCATAAATTAAGTTCTCTACTGATTTGAGAGGGATTGGAGGAAAGAGTTTTGTGTTTAAAAGAGTAATGCCGGATGGAGAAGTTTGATGCTGGAATGTTGCTGGTGGTGGTGAGGAGGGGGACGTCGGGAGGAAATTCAAAATTAAGATGAATATAAACGTAGGCAACATGATTTTGATTGTTGTAAATGAAAAAAGTATTTGTAAATTAACTTTATTGTAAACCAATTCTGCAAATAATTTGAGAAAATACGATAATAATCAACACTGTCTACTCATATTTATTCAACTGTTTGCCTGCAACGAATGTCCAATTATTTAACTGGTAATAAAAGCACACATGAAAATGCATTGAAGGTAGATTTCTCTTTATTTCACTGTAAAATGAGTCTTGTTGCTAAGCATCAACATTGTTGACCAAATAAAATGTATTTCAATTCCTTAAATAAATGGCAAACATTTATAGGAATGAGATAGGAGAAATGAGAAATGAAACATTTATAGGAACTATTCATAGGATGAAATCGATATCTTCGGCTTTCACCATTGTATTTTGAATCGCTTTTGTTGAAGTTTAATGAATCTTTAGGCGTCTGCTCTTAATGTTGCATCATTTTGGCTTTTATGCTAAACACAATCAACAATGATGATGCTAATTTTTTGCTAACATTTCCACAAAAGCTTTTGTCTTAAATATCCGTCTTTAAATAAAATTAGAAGCAGGAATTTGAAGAGGCGGTGAGTTCTGACATGGCTACTGACTGGCAGTAGAAATTAATTTTAATGTTTCTGACGTTTAGATTTCTGATCGATAAGATTATATTGGCGTCATGAGACATTGTTTGGCAACATGTCTCCTCACTTTTATCGTGGTCGTCGACAAACTATTTCAGAATGAGACAACAAATTGACTAACACTTTGTCTCGAAATTTTTAAATATATTGGATGGAGTTTTGCGGACAATTTTATTGCAGACATTTAGTGAGGCAGGTAATTTTTACTTGATTAATAAAACTCGTGTTAAACACAGTGAGCTACGAAATAACATCAATAC
Source organism: Helobdella robusta (assembly GCF_000326865.2). Classification (NCBI taxonomy): domain Eukaryota; kingdom Metazoa; phylum Annelida; class Clitellata; order Rhynchobdellida; family Glossiphoniidae; genus Helobdella; species Helobdella robusta. The sequence goes on along the minus strand of NW_008704941.1, from coordinate 1,077,165 downwards.
GTTGTAATAATTATTCCAAATAATCTTGTGATTAGGTCAACAAATTTGGAATTTTTAATCAGCTTTGAAAAAAAAAATGTTTCAATAGTTTGAAGCTATAAAAAAATAAAATAAGTTTCAGTTGATCGTATAATAAACTTCTATTTAAAGTTTTCACAATATTTATATTGTTGCTGGCGTCCTCTTCATCGTTTGCAATGAATTTTCGCATCATTTTGCTCTACAATCTACAAATTTATTTAAATAATTGACGATCATTAAATTTGAAAAATGTTTCAAAATAATTATTAAAATTTTAAAAATATTGATTTAAAAGTTTATTCTAAATATTATTTCAATTGAAATAACCTGAAAGTAATCTTTCAGATAAGGCAAGAATTTTGCAGGAGGTAACAAGTCGTCCCATAAACTCCGACACCAGCGCGGAAACAGTTAGCTGTAAGATGACAGATGTGGACGCATTTGACGAACCTAGGCATGCATGCAGCGTGAGATCTGCTCATGTTAACTGAAGTTTTGTTGTAAATTATTCCGTCCATGTCGCTGACAGCTATCATGGCTATTAATGCTGACTGGAGAAATCCACCATTTGTGGAGATGTAGTGTTTGTATGTTCTTGATGCTGTGTTTGATGAGAGGTAAGGATGCAACATTAATGATGGTGTATAACAGTAACGATGTCATATGCTCATGTTTTGAAAGTCTTAAAAGCATATTTTGTAGTATTTTTTATGATAATTAATGAATCAAATCAGAAAAAATCTATATATATAAATTTGATTTTGTACTGAAGAAACTTGAAAATGATTTACGATCAACCGTTGGCAAAAAGGTTTTCTATCAAAAACGAAATGTGAATCATTGACAAAATTATTAAAACATCATCATTGACATCATGATTGTCATTGTAAATCATCATTTTCGTCATCATTTTTATTAAAAAAAAAACATACATTTGAAAATAAATTTTTTATATACACTTTTGAAATTTTTTTGGCAAGACTTGCGAACCTTTGAAGTAAAGCAAATCGATTTTTTCAAACTTACTCGTCACACGTTCTTCTGTTCATTTTTGCCTAAACGTACGCAAATTGTCACACAAGTTTTGACATGTCTTATTTATAGAAAGCGTACTTAAAATCTGTTTTTAATTTGACAATTCCACTAAACTTCTGTTAATTTAATAGATTTTTTGGCAAGCGAGATGATATTTTTATTTCTTGAAACAGCATTTTAAGAAAACTGAATAGTCTCAGCGGTGTAAATGTATCTAAATGTAAAATGAAATGTGAATCGTTGACAAAATTATTAAAACATCATTATTGACATCTTGATCGTCATTGTTAATCATTATTATCGTCATCATTTTCATTATAATAAAAAGAAACATACATTTAAAAATAAATCTAAACAAACGAAAGACAACAGAAACACCGTGCTTCATTACAACAGCCCATATTTACATTTTACATCAACAACATCAGTAACAACAAAATTGAAGCACAAAACAAATTAATGTCATGTCAAATGACCTCAAGTAAATGATAACAACATCGTAAATCGGTCACGATCAGATGATTTCTAACAATAACTACGGATAATGAAGACAATATTGGGAAGAATTTTTTCTTTATTCTTTATAATGCAACGCTGTCAAACGCAGAGTTGCTTGCATGTTATTCTATACTGATAACAAAACTTCCACGCAACAATGGCTGTACATATATCGAAATATATATCATATATATAAAGAAATATGTCAAACTGATCGATGACAATGTTTTTCGGTAACTTCATGCTCCCCTTTATAAAGTATTAAATTGTTTTCTAACGTCTTTGATTTTTTTGAGATACACACACTGAAACATACAAACAAGACACACACACACACTCACACACACACAAGACACACACAAAGATATATAATATTGAGATACACACACACCACACACACACAGATATATAATATAGAGATACTCACACACTCAAACATATCGCAGGCTCCGACAGTGGTACATAGATTCTATTCCAACCTTCGAGAATTTAATTTGTTACAAATGTAAAAACTGCTAACAAATAATCTCACGAAAATTGTAAGAATAAGTCAATCATTTTGTATCGATTTTGGTTAAGGCGAAACCTTCTTTTTTGTGCTGCAAACATTTTATGTTTTTTTTTTTAAAAAAAAACATTTTTAAATTTATATTTATAAGCAGTACGAAAAAACACTAAACTGTTTTAATTTCTACACTAATATAGAATAATATTTCTGATAGTCAAACAGCAGAAAAAAAGAACTCCTCAAATATATAAATCTCTAAAATAGTACGTAGAATAACTATGAAATGAAATATTTCTCGTCAAAATGGTGAGTCAAAATTTATTAGGAACCTTTTAGTTTGTGTAGAAATGACAGTTAATAAATTGTTTTAATAATGTTGTTATATTTATTATCTGGAATAATTAGAAATGTCGGTTTTCATTTTAGTTGGTTCCTTTTTTCTACCAGCCTCTTCAGTGCCTGCGGCCGCGGTCGTGCCTGAAATTGGTTCCAAAATGAAAATTATTTACACACATAATTCCAACAACATCGCCACATTTCGTATACTCATTACTCCATTATTACTCATTACTTCAGTATTACTTATTACTTCAGTATTTCTTATTACTTCAGTATTTCTTATTACTTCAGTATTACTCATTACTTCAGTATTTTTTATTACTTCGTTATTACTCATTACTTCAGTATTTTTTATTACTTCGTTATTACTCATTACTTCAGTATTACTTATTACTTCAGTATTACTTATTACTTCAGTATTACTCATTACTTCAGTATTTTTTATTACTTCGTTATTACTCATTACTTCAGTATTTTTTATTACTTCGTATTTTATTATTTTATTACTCAGTATTACTTATTACTTCAGTATTACTTATTACTTCAGTATTACTCATTACTTCAGTATTTTTTATTACTTCGTTATTACTCATTACTTCAGTATTTTTTATTACTTCGTTATTACTCATTACTTCAGTATTACTTATTACTTCAGTATTTCTTATTACTTCAGTATTTCTTATTACTTCAGTATTTCTTATTACTTCAGTATTTCTTATTACTTCAGTATTACTTATTACTTCAGTATTACTCATTACTTCAGTATTTTTTATTACTTCGTTATTACTCATTACTTCAGTATTTTTTATTACTTCGTTATTACTCATTACTTCAGTATTACTTATTACTTCAGTATTTCTTATTACTTCAGTATTTCTTATTACTTCAGTATTTCTTATTACTTCAGTATTTCTTATTACTTCAGTATTACTTATTACTTCAGTATTACTCATTACTTCAGTATTTTTTATTACTTCAGTATTACTCATTACTTCAGTATTACTTATTACTTCAGTATTTCTTATTACTTCAGTATTACTTATTACTTCAGTATTACTCATTACTTCAGTATTTTTTATTACTTCAGTATTACTCATTACTTCAGTATTTTTTATTACTTCATTATTACTCATTACTTCAGTATTTTTTATTACTTCATTATTACTCATTACTTAATTATTACTTATTACTTCAATATTTCTTAATACTTCATTATTAATCATTACTTCAGTATTTTTTATTACTTCATTATTACGTCATGTTATAGTTGTAAGAGCATTGGTCATAACTCTTGTAACCGTTTAAAATTAATTCATAATTTAACTGAAAATTATATTATTAAAAAAATTACTAATTGATAACCGTAATAACCGCATTTAACATCATTTAAATTACTGCTACTAACAACAGGAAAAGACGCTAGCATTGGAAACTTAAAACTCAAAAATATGAAGATAGAGTAGTATAAATATGAACATAGAGACCAACGAAGCATGTGTTACATGTTATTTTCTCTTTAAAAGAATTAATATTTTCAAATTTATATTAATAAGCAAGTATGAAAACAACTGAAATATTTCAAATTCTAAACTAATATAGAAGAATTTTTCTGATAGCCAAATAGCAAGAGACGTGCATTAAATATTTAATGGAATTATATTATACACACCATACAGTTACAGGTTATCGCATTTTAAATAAACCCCAAACAATGCTAAAACACAACTCCGCTAACTCCAGCAAACATGGACTCACCCGTCATCGAAAGGACCCCAGAAGCCCCAGTCCCACCGATGATAACTGCAGAAACCGTCTGAGCACGTTCTCTCCTCAGAATTCACTCTGAAAACAATTTAACAAAAAAAGAGATTCATTAACATTTTAATTTTAAATATTACAGTCTGTTATTGTTAGGAACGTTTATTCCCATAATAATATGATTCATGCGTGTAAATTAATGCTTGGTTTTATTACCAATCAATTAATATGTATTTTTGTTTTTGTTTTTTATTTTGATCAAATTTTGTTTTAAAAACTGAATTAATAGAAGCGTACATTTGATAAGTTCCGTCCTTCATGCCATACATGTACCTGTTCTGCGTGCAATCTGCGCCACAGTATGACCAATCAGTCCAACCTAGGGCTTTTGTGCGTAATAAACTTTAATAAGAACCATGTAATAAAACTTTGTAGAGTTGTGTAATGTTGTGGAATGGCGTGTTGCAATGTGTGGTTTTGTTTATTGCCGAATAAAAAATGTTTAATGAGCTTTCTGAAGTATGTGGTTGTGTTACACGTTCTGCAATAATCTGTGGCAAATGCACATATAACATTACACAAGTATTATATAGCCAGAAATAACAACGACAGTAACATACCAAGACATCTTGAATTCACTTGGACAGCGTTATCGCAACAGGCCTTATATTGTATGCATTCAAAGGTTACATTCCTGTATCTTGTGAGAAATTTGATGGCAAACTCAATACAAGATAACTTAGTTAAAAGACTACGAAATTGTAAAATTACGAAATATTCTTCTATATTAACGTTAAGGTTGAAGGTCAAAAAATGTTTTCAATTGCCAATTCAATTATAATTGATAATTATCATCAGCAACTTACTCGTAATCAAATTTCCACCATCTGTTGCTTGAAAACTTTCGGAAAAGACGCTCCTCAGTGCAGTTCTTTGACGGGTTGAACTTGATGTCACAAAGCCTGTCCGCTCCGCATCTGTAACCAGGCGGAATGTTACAACCACCACAACACTCTGCGATAGATTTTTTTCCAAAATTTGTTGAATTGTTATAAATGAAACCAAAGTTAACAATTTCGACTAAAGTGTTTATAATTTGAAGTTTTGACATTGAAATTAACAGTTCTAGTGATTTAGCATCTATTGATTCCATTATTTACACGCTAAGGAAAATTGTGGAACAAACAAAACAAAACTGAAATACTTCCAAAAAGATTTATGAAAGTTTGAATAAAATTGGATGAAGATGTCTACCGTTATCTTGGCACTGCTTTCCCGAGAAACCGCTCTGACATTTACATTCGTAACTGCCTGAACCATTCCTTACACAGGTGCCGTTGTTACGGCATGGTTTCGCGTCGCATGGATTGCCCGAAGTTCCTAAATCTGATGAATGGGAGCACGTTGACGGCGTGATGGAGATGAGGCTGGTCGATGATAATTACTAAGAAAATGACAATAGTAATTTTAAAATTGACGAACTAAAAGTGACGAATTGAGATTGAAGTTTTTAAAAGTGATGATGATGACTTAATACTGTTGAATAAAAATTGAAAACAAATTTCTCAGATCCTAAATCCACTAACATACACACACCAAAAATACCGAATTGGATTATTATTATTATCAGCACTAAAGAATATTTATTCTAAATAATAACCACTGACCGATTTCACAAAAGTTGCCAGCAAAATTCGCCTGACATAAACATTTGAACCCCTGGCCCGTTTCAACGCAGGTTCCATTGTTCTGGCAGTCAACCATACTGCAGGAGCCAACAACGCTTGTCGATTCTAGGAGGAAAAAATTTTGTCGTAAGGTATAGTGGAAATTTAATTGTTGAATTTAGTAAGATAATAAGATATAAATATAATATTTGTACATCTCTATTTCACAATGACGTCATAACGAGCGGTTTATATCGATTGAGAAGTATATATTTCAATGGCAATATGCCAAACTTGAATTGTGCTCTGTTACCTGGACCCCGTCAGTTATTTATTAAATTGTTAAGTGCGACTTATAGTCAGTCACTCCTTTAAGAAGGCTTCATAAAAATATAATAAAACTAATATTTAGAAAATTATAAAACAGTTCAATGAAATGTGAATGTTGATTCGCTAAACATGAACATTTGATAAACAACAGGTGGAGTCGTAACATCTAGCATGTGCTGCTCAATCAACCAACCGATTTTAAACTGAAGTTTGAAGCCCGTCCTTGCTTGAAACAATGCTGCTGGATCGTTCGATTGGAAGATGATGAGGATTTCTGGCAGAGTTGAACTTAAAGCATCAGTTGGAAGAACTGAACCACAAAATCTGATTGAATATTAATTAATTGATGACCAAGTTGTTAAAAAAAAATTATTTCTAATATTTAAAACAGACCTCTGCCCAGTTTCATTAGCTGGTCTGTCGTATCTGATCTCAACCCAATCTTGGCAGGCATCGTAATCGTCGGAATATATGCCGAAACTTTCGACAAACTTCAAAGAGACTTTGCTATTTGCCGGTACCTACAATTGAATATTTCAGAACAAAATAGTAGCTACGGCCAAACTCTGGCATAATAATTAAATTATACTTACAGAAATTTTCCATTTGCAAGTCATGATAGTTTCGTAATTTCTTACGCCATAGCCTGGCGACATGATTGTTTGTTCGTTGTTCGTCGCGAACAGTTCGCCTCCGCAGTCATTTGGACTGTATACTGGTGAAAAATTTTAAAAAATTTTTATGAATTTATTTAACAGTTTTAGATTTTTTGCAATTTTTTTTAATTTATTACTCTAAACCAACAAACTCGTTATTGAAACATTAAATTAATCAAAAATTCAGTAATAATTATTATTACACATTTTAGGATATTATCAAATATTATGAAAAATTCTGAAATTTCATTAAATATTTTTAATAATTATTCAATATCATTAAATATTATTATGTAATTAAAAACCCATCAACCACTCAATCACTCAAGATTCAAATAGATTTCTTTATGGAAACTAATCATACCTTGATTAGCTGGTGCACTGATCTTATCGCAAAAAGGTTCTTGATAGCCCAGAGGACAAATACATGAGGTACAGTTGTTATAATTTACGTAACCACCGTTTTTACAATTTGGAACATTGGAACATTCAGCTAATTTTGATTAATTTTAACATTTAAATATTTAAACATTAAGATTTAAATATAGAAATAGAAGTAGAAATATTCAAATGAAAATGTTTAAATTTGGTGTGAAAGTTTAAAAATCTGGTTTATGTTGATAGCTAACGTGAGTTAAATAGAATTGTCATGTTTAAAATTTGATGGCGTATCAATTAACTATAGTTCAAATTATGTTTTTATAAATTATGCCAACAACTTTCCACATCAAAGAGTTTTATATTAATAAAAATAATGATTATCTTTGAAAATAATTTTTAATTGAAATTAAACAAGTCTTACATTTGCAGTACATGTAGTTCAAGAGTTTGGCATCGATGAATGAAAGTTCAACCTTCTGTCCCATCGTGCTGGTATAACGCGCGTCTTTCGGGACCAGAGTTGGCTTGCCGTTGTTCGAAAATATCTACAAGAAATATCAAATATAACAAATGTTATTAACGAATATAACAATATATCTATCAGAAATATAAAACATACTTTCGAACTGTTTTCTCCGTAATGAAATATTTAAAATACAGCCTTCAAAATTAAGTCGTTTGCAATATCTTAGTATTTTATTATTAAAACCTTGTATAAAAAAGGTGATCACACACAAACACGCACACACGCACACATACACACAGCGTGTGTGAATACGCGTGAAAACCACACAACACAAACATCGCATATGGTAACAGGGTTCCTTTTGCATTTGAACCTAATTACTGGATGGCCAGAAGCTATAAACAAATACGCGTCGTACCAAATGTTATTAATGTCACTACAAACTTTAGCTGGATATTGAGTTATGGAAGCATAATCGTATGCCAGTCCGAAGCTGGTGAGGTACGACTGGTCAACAGTGTTGAAATCCATCCAATGAATTTGATCCATGTTGCTTCTATCAACACTCACGTACTGGGGGGCATCTGGTCTCTGGCTCTGGTGCCACAGTCCCAACGTCTGCACGATCAAGTATACCATCTGCCCTTGCTGTTCGTTGGAGAGTTTGAAATTGCTTGTTTCAATGTTATGTTTGTTGGTGCATTTAAAATTATGTTTTCAATGTTATGTTTGATGGTGTTTGTTGGAGCGTTTGAAATTTTATGTTTCAATGTTTTGTTTGTTGGTGTTTAGCGTGAATTGCTTGGGTGGAGTCGTAAGAAGAAAGAACAAACGTTGCTGAGGCATTTGCTGTCGCCGAAAATTGGAGATGCAACCTTCTCTGACTTCCCGACAAACGAAACGCATCTGAATAACGCATTATTTTCATATTACAACTATTTTACTTTGAATCCATTTGTTTTGTACTTTTATTATTTTTGAAACCAACTAACATTAGTTATTCAAGCGTTAAAAAAATCAACCCCAACCATTTAAGTTCCAAGTTATATAGCGACAAATAATTTCTTTCCCAACTCTACCGACCCTTCATTTGACGTCTGGAAGACAATGTGGGACTCAGTTGGAATCGTCGAGGAAGCGGTGAAGCGGACGCATGTTTTCATCTCGATGTTGTTGATGGCGGTTTTTATGGCTGATGCGTAGGTTACTGGAAAGAAAATAATTGTTATTTATGACTTTTTTGTTTGCAAATTTTTTCATAGGTTCCGTCTCTGGGCTATCTGTGTCGATTTTATAATTAATTCATTAAAATTTGGGAACCAAATGATTTCAACTATGAGCTGTGTAGGTACGACGCGCGGACTAACAATTAGTGAAATTGAGATAGTATGGTATCAGCTTGTTCCATTTAGCAGCAGGGTAGTTGTCGAAATTGTATGCCTGCCTCTTCGATCTACCCCTTCGAAAGGCTGCCACAGTCTCCTGGTCGCAACATTGGTTGCCTCCTATGTAAGGATTTACCTTTTTTTGGCAGTTCTGCTCACGTTTGTGTGAATGTATTTGTGTGTGTGTGTTTGTGTGTATGTTTGTGTGTGTGTTGTGTTGTATGTGTGTGTCTTTGTGAATATGTGTATGTGTGTGCGTGTGCATATTGTGAATGTAAGTAGAGGTGTGTAAAAGTTTAAAACAAAAAAATTTGGACGTAGCAAAAATATTTAGTGAAGATACACTCTGTGGAAAAATTACATGCATGTAACTAGCCATTCAACATCAAGAGAATTGCTATGGCAGAAAATGTTGCGAAGTTTGTATGACTCGAATGATAAATTTTCAAAGAGTGTAAGTAACGTTTTTGGTTCGATAGATGAAAAGTTGATCACAATTGATGCTTTCATGAGAGAATGAAGATAGAATTCACACAAACAATGAATAATAAATAATCAGAAACTCTTATTTGATAAATATTATTTAAAAAAATAATAAAACAATTTTATTTTTTGATGATCGGCAATGCAAATCGAACCGGGAAGGAATTGGGACCCTCACACTTGACTTGCTTGCACTGATTGACGTATTGCATGGGTACACAGTCGGAGGGAGGGTTGGCAAATCCCAACGGCAAAACCTTTTTCACGAAAGAAAAAATTAAAATGAATATTAAATTAATTTCATTTATTTTCTTATTGAACTTATTTTCAATAATTATAAAACGAACTTGAATCATGAAGAGTATTGCAAAGTATATCTTCATTTTGCTCGCCTGAATCACTCTTTGTCAGTTTAACCAGAGCAACAACTACGTCTAACAAACACTTAGTCAAATTGTTTAGTTTAAATTACAAGACTAATTTTAAGTCAATCGAAATTTTGAAGCAAGTTCTAAGCAATTAAGTTATTTTTGGTCACGTATATATACACTCAAGTAGGTTCCTCGTTGAATCATAGGTGCATGTGTGTGTGTGTGTGTGTGTGTGTGTGTGTGTGTGTGTGCGTGTGTATGTGTGTGTGTTTGTCTGTGTGAAATAGCTCAATAAAAAAAGAGAAATAGAAGAAACTAAAAGAGAGTAATGAAATAATAGAAGGCAGCAACGAAATGTTTATAAACACTCTGCATGTATTTGTCATTTGTCATTAATAATGTATTTTTTAAGAATGCATAAGTAAGTTTCTAGTAAAGTGGTATTCTCTTTTTAGCACTTGGACAACCATTAGTCAATTAATTCACTAGGGTTTTGAATATTTTTATTTAGTGAAAAAGCTCAAAGAAAAGCTAACTATAAGTATTGAGATAGATAACGTCAAAAGAGGTAAATGTACCCAAGTAAACATGATGTACCCGATAGTATAATGGTTAAGGTGTTTGACACCGCTGCTGCAGTGTCAGGGTTCGATCACAACGAGATCCCTGACTATCACATGCCATGATACACGTAGCAATAGCAAAATAACAATGGTACTAGTAGTAGTAGTGTTGCTAAACATTTGAATGATGTATAGAAGTGCTACTGCGGATACGACGATGCTTTCTTTGTGCTGCGTGTGAAATATTGATTTATATACTAAGTTCGTTACAATGGTTTTGTCCAAAATGCTTTCTGTGGCGAAACACATCGGCAAACTTCCGATTTTATCCAGTGTTTCCGAGTCAGATCGAAATTTCACCAAATCCGACTTTTTGAAAAAATTTCAGACTCCAAAATTTCGACTCTTGAATTTTTTTCCCAAATTTCACCTTACAATTAGAAAACAAATATATTTATAAAAAATATAATTCGACGTAATATTTTTTATAAAACTACTGAAAAAATTAAATACTTTTTTTGCACTGTCTTACATAGCTATTGTTTTTGTTTTAATCTCTGCTGCATTTCAAGATGGTCATTTTAAATTTTTCAACATCCATGATAGGTACCAACACCCCCTACAATATCTTAATTCATGAAGTTGCACTACCAGTAGAGGTTACAGGTCAAAAATGTTTTTCTCAGAAAACCGGCCTTAAACTTGAACTTTTAACCTCTAGGACCATTTTTAACCCAATGCCTAACGCGCCAGACTGAAAGCTTTCCATTGTGAATGGCATGTTGAATTTTTTGGACCAAATTAACCTTCTCTAAAGTTTTTTTGAAAATGAGGATAGGAAATATGCTGGGATGATTGCATGGTGTTGCTGTGGTTGGTCGGTTGGATAAAAAAATTTAACGTAACATTTTCAAAGTTCTTTTTTTTTAAACTTAAACGTGTAGCAAGAAGCATGAAATAATTAAAACATCAGAAAAAACAACCCGCTATGTTAAATAGTCGTTTATACAATTTCTATTTTCAAAATTTGTCGTTAAAATCTATAACAATAATTTGAGTAAAACAATTCAGTGGATCACTTTTTGCATATTTTTTATTGAACAATATTTTGAAAAAATGAAAAATTGAACGCAATTCAGAACGTTACATGTTTGAAATATTGCAGACAGTCTCAAGCTTAAACAAAGAAGTCTTGTAGCAGGCGAACAATATGCAATGTCATCATCGTCGTCGGCATTGCATCTCTCTATGATTCACTCTAAATATATTTATTCATTCACTCATTCATGCACTCATTCATCCATTCATTTATTCAGTCATTTATTCAGTCATTTGTCAGTCATTCACCAACACGTTCGTTCATTCGTTCATTCATCCATTCAATCGTTCAGTTATTTATCCCAACGTCGACAAAAGCAATCAACAAATATCCACTTGTTAATAAGTAAATCGAACTCATTAACTTCAGTTTTTATATGAGCAAACTTATTTACTTTTTAATTAATTAATTATTTATTTAATTAATTTATTGTCGTTTTTAAATGCATATATTTTACAAAAAATATTTTAGTAACGTATAAAAAACGCCTTTTTTTTCAAAAGTTCTATCTACGTCCAATTGAAATGTCACATATCAAAATTGAGGCACTGTCCTTTCCAATCGCTGGCTGTTGATGGGACCAAATGACATCTGCAGATTGCGGCTACCGCTTCCATGCGACTTCCATGCAGAAAGTCCATACGAGTAAAACTTTTTTAGCATAAATCCTGTTTTAGCTGGTAATAAAAAGTATGGATCACTTGACATACTTATACCAGAGATGTCTAGAGATCCATGATAAAATGTCTTCTTCAGTTAGCAACACTCAGATGAATTGTCTTGCAGGTGAACGACCAAAGACAAACAAACGGACCATTGACGGGTCAATGGCCTAATGAAGAAATGTCATTTAAAGTGGTGACTCAACAAGCCTGGGAACTTTTCATCACATCTAATTGCGACTGACTAACACAAACTATCAAACAGATTTCATGTTATCGTGATTGGATTGTCATATTCATGACTCATCGATCATTCAAAAATACACTTTCATAAAAAAACACATACAGGCACACACACACACACACACATACATACATACACGCACACATACACAAAACTATTTATAAGTTTCCACAGAAATCTACAATACATACATGAATATTTTAACAGAAATTTGAAGCTAAAATTCAGTGTTGGCATGAAACCAATTACAAAAAATTCTTGGAGATAATTTTTCCATTTTCCTCTTGCTGGCAGCGTTTAAACCTTTTTTTTTATAAATTCTGTTAGACCACAGTAAAAACGTTTCATTCAAAACGTTTCATTCAAAACGTTTCATTCAAATCTATTTCAACCAAAGTAATTAAAAAATGTTTAATTTTTGATTGCAATGCAAAATCATTGGAGAAGAAAATGAAAGAACAAGATTAATATGTGTTTTTTAATTGTTTGGCGTTAGGTGCATTAAGGTAGCCAGCGTTTAGTTCCCAGAAAACCACTGAATGATGTACTACTTTGTGGGATTCAGTCGTAACACACATTGTAAAATTTTAATCTAATTGAAATTTTTTTTGTTTTACTATAAAATCAAAAATCTGTGCTGTGTTTTAACAAGAAACTCTTCAAATTCGGATATCATAATCACACATAACGTTACATACACATAAATCCTTAATCACGATTTTCGTTTCTCTTACAATGTTAGTCACATGTTGTGACAGATAATTCACAAACTCTCTCTCTTTCTCTCTCTCTCTTTTTTCTCTCTCTCTCTTTCTCTCTCTCTTTCACACACAAACACACATAAACATACATATACACGCACTATTCGATAAATGAATCTAAACTAAACTGCTTGACCAGAAAATACAACTGCACCTCAAGCATACATCAAATTTCGGCATGTTTGCCGATGTCAAACTAATATTGATGACGAAGGCCGAAACGACAAAATCTCATTCAAATAAAAATAAATTTATTCATGACATTACAAGATGAAGAACAATAATAAATACATGCAATAACTACTATTCTATAAATGACAACAACAAATGACTAACTCAAACAATTATCTCCAATGGTGAATTGATTTTTCCATTTACTTATACACATATTTTCAATTTTAAAATGTCTCAATACGATAGAACCAGGTAAAAACTTGTGAGCATGTTGACAAGATCTTCAAAAACAAAATCATGGCTAGGAAGTTTTTATCGAAAATAACTGAAATCAAATATGTACAATTCTCAATCTCTTGAGAAGTTATTTTAAACCGCTGTGCTGTGCAGCTTACTTAGAACGTACATATACCGACGGAATTCTAATTTAGTTTATTTTAAGTAAATTTAAAAAAAATTAGCAACAAATTTGACAATGAGCATTGGAATGAAAAAAAAGATGATATAATCTGGATGTCGTTCATACAATCAATTATTCGTTCGTTCGTTCATTCGCCTTGATATTCATTTTTAAAACTATTATTTCAATTAAATATTCATTCAATCATTCTTTCATTTCACTCACTCATTCATTCATTCATTCATTCATTCATCTACTTAACTGATCATTCACTCAACCATAACATATCATGAATGAAAAAGTTAGAAAAATATTAAATGAACCGACTAACTAAAGTTTTCAACAAAATATTAACAAACAAAAACGTCCTACCTCGGGAAACCGGGTCTCTGGACGCAAAACGAAGATTGATTGACTGAAACAAAAACACAAAATCTAGAACTATTGAAATAAACCCACTCAATAAAATGATGATTACTTGAGAAATTGAATTGTGACTGGCATGCAGATGCATGTGTACTAAAATTATTAAAAAAATTAAAATAAATTATTGAATTATACATTTGCCTGAAATCGGTCAGTAATTAATTAATTAATTAATTAATTAAGAACTAATTAATTAACTAATTATCATCCCATTACGCATGCGTCGGAATAATTTTTTCTAAATCTACAAGTTGTTTTGTTCAGTTGAGCTTTTGTTTCGTACTAATACCAACAATTTTCTAAAAAAATACACATGGAATCATTAAAAAACTGGACTTCTGGGCTAAATTTTGCATCAATCAATCAATCAATCAATCGATCAATCAATCAATCAATCAATCAATCAATCAATCAATCAATCAATCAATCAATCAATCAATCAATCAATCAATCAATCAATCAATCAATCAATCAATCAATCAATCAATCAATCAATCAATCAATCAATCAATCAATCAATCAATCAATCAATCAATCAATCAATCAATCAATCAATCAATCAATCAATCAATCAATCAATCAATCAATCAATCAATCAATCAATCAATCAATCAATCAATCAATCAATCAATCAATCAATCAATCAATCAATCAATCAATCAGCCAACCAACCAACCAACCTATCAATCAACCAATCAATCAACCAATCAACCAACCAATCAACCAACCAATCAGCTAATCAACCAATCATTGACTCTGCTGTCTTCTCCTGGCCATCCTCTGCCTATCAAATCTCGCCTCCATCTCTTCAAGGACTTTTGGAGTGTACCTAACAACCAGCTTCACCGAACCTGACGTGAAATGTGTGTTGCATTGTGATTAAGAAGATCAAGATAACAACAATTTGAACAACAAAGAGAGTAATGTTTATCGAAATGATTAAGATGATAATAGATGAAAAAATTGAGATGATAATGACTGAAAAGATTAAGAAGATAATATGTGACATGGTCAACAGAACCACACTGAATGATAAAGTTAGTTGAAACCTAGTAACTATCAACAGTGAAATAACAAACAACAACCACAAGCAGAAACGACATCAACAACAACAACAATGACAGCAACAACAACAAGAAAATAATAAAAAAAAACATTAAAAACAATAAAAACAATAATAATAATAATAAAAATAACTAACCTTGAGCGGCTTTCAGAAGTTCAACAGCTTTCTCGTGAGGCTCACCTTCAACGCTCTGCATTGAATAAATAAGTTGACATCAAACAAATCAAAACTTAATAACTAAATAAATATAAATTGATAATTAAATAAATTTAAATTGACACACAACCACAATGACAACAAAAACAACAAAACAACAACTCTGACAACAACAACAACAACAAAAAAAACAAAACAACAACAACAGCAACACCAGTAGCAGCCACAACAACGCCAACAACACTGACAACTCCATTGACACTGAGCAGTTGATCGCCTCTCTTCAGGCTTCCATGCCTGTCGGCCACACCTCCTGGAATGATCCTCGATATGTAGATCGGCGAGTTCTGCTCCCTGCCTCCCATCACGTTGAATCCCAATCCCTCTTCCGTTTTCGGGAGTTCGACGATTCGAGGATGGGCGTGGCCCTCGCTGGCTGCAAACGCTGCCACTGTCGCCTGGAAAGAGAGAGAGAGAGGAATGATGATCCATTAACAAATAGTGTTCTTGCAAATGTTCCTAATGTCTACTCAACATCATGTGAATGAAATAACACTAGTATAAACAGCTAAAATGTTGATGTGATTGTATTGTATGTTTGGTGATGATATAAAACTATACCCACCGGTACAACTATTTATTTCTTTATGTACTTTACTTTATATATTTCAAATAAGTAAATTGTATACAAATTTATTTGCTTTTGTCTACGAATAGCGCTGTTGGACAACAATAAGTGCATTTATCCAGTACCTTTTCATTCAGATCATTTAAAATTTGCTTTGACAATCAATAGTTTGAAAAAAAAATTAAAACATTAAAAAAATTTTTACACAACTGCTTACCGAAACAACTACAAAATGGAGCATTTTCCAACGGGAGCAAAAACTCTCAATAAAATTATACCTAGAATTTATATTCAAATAATGATGAAATATAAAGAGAAACCTTAGCCGTGGCATTGGCCCTGACATCGGTGCTTCCACTGAGGTCCACAGTTTCGTACACATGCTCGTAAACTTCTCGAACAGCTACACAGAACTCACTTTGTAGGATTTTTTGAAGGGATGCAAGTTTGAAATTGTCAAAATCACCAGCTGTTGTGGTGGAAAAATAATTTGTAGTAAAATTTAAACTTTAAAATTAGCGATCTTCATTTTACACACATACTTACATGACCAAGCAAGAGTATACAATTACAAAACTAAAACATATATAATATTGCATGTATACTATACATGAAATATTATATATGTTTTAGTTTTGTAAATGTAAAAAATAAAATAGACTAACATTTCTGAAGTATATCCAATATTTCCACAGCCCTCTGCACATCTGAAGAAAAAAGAAATAAAAATATTAAATAAAACTAATTTTCATAATTATAATTTTAAATGAAAAATATTTTTTGAAACTTGGAATTTTGGAAACAAACCCCTAGCAAGTGACAAAGGTTCTTTATTATTGCAGGCCATCAAAAGTTCAATTTAATCCTAACTTTTTTCAAATGCGAACGAGATCTAATTAGCTCCTAAATTAAATTGTAATCTTTAATTATTATAATATAATATTAACAATATTTACTAATCCATCTAGTGTAGATTAACTTTTGACTTGTCAACTACTAGGTTTGACCAAACAGCAGACTAGCAGATCAAACTTCTAATCGTCATCTTATACATTTATTCAATACTAAAACTGTGAATTCATATGGTTTTAAAATAAAAATGCGTAATTTACAATTAAGTTTGTGTTAGTATCATATAAATAACGTAGCTATATCCGCCATATCCATTATTTTTACACCACAATTCCAGCCTCATAATTCAATGGTCAGACTGGATCAAACCTTCAAAATGTCTTACGTTACTTTTACACGTTTTATCCGGGTGAATACGAAACATGTAACTAAAGTCAAATAATAAAAATAATAATTATAACGGTAATATAGCCATAGCAAGTGGTTGTTAAAAAGTTAACCTTCACTGAAGTTCAGTGTCAGTCAGTTAGTGTTAGTTGGGGACGGTAAGGTGTTGTCGTGTTGCATTGCGAAAGTTCATTCTTGACTTTAAGAAGTAAGAAGGTTTTTTAATTAACAGTAAGAAAGAAGATTAACAAATCGAAAAAATAAAATCCTAAAATTTCATAGCAGGTTTTTTGGTTTTTTGAAACATTTTTCCATTTTTTGGTTGTAGTTAAATTCTAAACTTAATATTAATAAATAATATTATTAATTATTCTGTACTCTGTTTAAACTTTTATAATCCTAGATTGAATTTATGTTGAGTTTTTAGTCTTATTTTATTTTTTAGCTTGAGTAAAAATTGTAATTTTATAAATTATATTTTAATAATTAAAATTTGTAAAATTTTAATTATTAAAATAACATAACCCTAACATACAATTAATATAGCTGCAACATTCATTTTTTTATTCACGAAGGAAGTTTGATTTTTAAATTTAAAAATTCAAAAGCTGAACATTCAATCATTCATTCATAAATAAATTACTGAAAATTCTATTTCATTTTGTTAAAAATCAGAGATGCCAGATGAAGTGAAAGACAAGACAGAGGGCAAAGAAAACAAACCAAAGCCATGCTGTGCTTGTCCTGAAACCAGAAAACCAAGAGATGAATGGTAAGTTGGTACATTAGGATTAAAAAAATACAAGCAAGATGTTTTGTATGAACAATAAGACCATAATTAATAATTAATATTCATCAAGAAAAATCATTTAAGATTTTAAGATTAGATCCATGTTGTTTGTTGTTAATCATTACTAAATATTTTTTATGAATTCAGCATTTTTCAAAACCTACAACAATTACATCAACAAATTACAACAATTACATCAACAAATTACAACAATTACATCAATAAATTACTATAATTACATCAATTAATTACAACAATTACATCAACAAATTACAAAAAATTACATCAACAAAAATCGCAACAATTACACCAATGAATAACAAACGAATAGCATTGCGGAGAAAGGTGAAGAGAACTGCCAGGACTTAATTGAAGCACACAAGGAATGCATGAGAAGACATGGATTCAATATATAACCTACACAATGCACCTCTCCAACCTATTGCTCTAGTTTTTACTTATTATTATTATTATATGAAATTATGGTTACGAAATGATAATTATTGTTATACTTATTAATATTGTAACCTATGTATTATTATTGTAGTTTTTATATTTTTATCTATCTAGCCTTGCGAAAATAAGCAAATTATTTCTGTTAAGTTTTATATATTGATTCATTTTATATTTATGGTATGGTTGTACTTAAAACCTTGATTTCAATTATTCTTCTTGTTTCAGTTTTCAGAAAATTTTATTTCTAAGTTAGGTATTTAAATGTATACATATCTATGTGATATATTTAAATACACATATATATACATCCTCCACTCATGCAATACAATGCTCACAGCAAACCGGTTATGTTAGTTTATAATATATTATATAATATGTTATATTATATAATGTGCAATAACAAAATTTTATAATAATAATAATAATAATAAATAGCAGAAAGAAAATTTAAAAAGACCGATATATCAGACAAGTTTACGCAATAATATAACCTACAACATAACAAAACTAGGTTGTTAAAATGAAATACTGAATAATATTAAGAATGATTTCTAAATTTAAATGAAATGGATACAACTGATCGTCTAATTGATGGCAAAGAAAACAACGTCCTACCCCGGGTGACCGGGTCTCTGGACGCAAAACGAAGATTGATATAACAAAACTGGTTGTGAAAATGAGATGGTTTTTCTTCTGATGGTTACAGCTGTGGCTTTATGCAAACGACGAAGACAATGCGTGATGATAAATTAATCGTAATAAGGATTTTTATTATGCAGATGTATTATAGAAACACGAAAAATTAAATAAAGAACCATTCGGAAGGCACGATTTGAAATTTAATTTTGTTAATGTTAATAATAATAAATCAATCAGTAAAAATAACTATTTTAAAAGATCTCTGGCTATCAACATTCTCATCATTTCATTGGTTCCTGAAAATAGAAAATATAATATATCTTTAATTGTTATACAAACTGCTTTTCGGTGTGTTGTTAGATTGTATTGGAAACAAATGTTGTGAAATGAAAGTTAGTGTTGAAATGTTGTTCATTTCAACTTCTTTAAACAATACATCGCAAGATTGAAGATTAGTTGATGGTTAATGAATTGAAAATATATTTTATACGTAAGGATTGAGTAATGGTTGAAATCTATTGATGGTAAAGGATTGAAATCAGGTAACGACCTTCAATTATGTGGTGAAGTCGGATGTCCCGGTAGTACTGCTGGACCGGATACTCCTTTAAATAGCCGTACCCGCCAAACATTTGTATCGCCTGATCACATACCTGAGTTATGAAAAGAATGTTTATAAATATAATCGTAAATAAGTATTTATTTTCAAGTATATAACCCAAAAGGAATAGATAAAGACTTTGTAGCAAACACATCTTTCTTCAAAAACGCCTCACATGCAAAATCATTTCGACAGCAAGAATTACTTTGGAGCATTGTTCTGTAGAGAAGAGTTTAGCCATGGCAGCAAGAGAAACGAGATTGGGCGTCTTAAGATCCAGCGACCTGGCCGCATGTCTGACCATCAAACGTGAACTCACAACGCTGGAGGCCATTTCGGCCAGTTTGAACTGTAAGTACTGCAGGCGATGTGACATGATGTAAGGCTGGTTGGCGTGTCATAGCATGACGGATTAAATATTTGTCGCCAAAAATATTGAAAATCTGAACCTGAAAGTCTTTGAGACTGCGTCCAAATTGTTTCCTAACAGTTAGATGTTTTGTGGCTGCCTCGAGAGCCGCTGCAGCCGCTCCCACCGATACAGAAGCTGTCGATCATTTAATTGTTTATCGTAGTTTTAATTTTTACCTTTTTAATCGACTAAATTTTTTTTAAAAATAAACTTTGAATAAATAAATCATCTTTTTTAAGAGATGACAACGTTTAAAAATGAAAATAAAACAGCCCAACAAACAGTTTGGTGTGGCACACAACATGTAAATGCATAGCAAACCAACGTATTGAAACATGCAGAATAAAAACAAACACCAAAAAAACATACAAAAATTCAGAGACATATTAACGTAAACATACCAACATTTATTCTTCCTCCATTCAAACCATGCATTGCAATGTTGAAGCCCTGGCCCTCGACCCCCAACAAGTTCGAAGTTGGTACCACAACATCCTCCATGAAGACCTGACGTGCTGGGTGGGTGCACCAACCTACCTTATGTGTTAATGGTCGGTCGGTTGGTTGGTTGATTGGTTGGTTATATAAATGGTTGGTTGGTTGGTTGGTTGTATAGATGGCTGGTTGATTGTATAGATGTTTGATTGCATAGATGGTTGGTTGTTTGGTTAGCTGTGTGGATAGATAAGATGGTCTTGTGGGCGGATGGGTATTGTTTGTTTAGTTTGTTATTAGCAATATTCATTCATTTTACTAGTCTGTTAAAAATTAACATCAACAAATAAAACTAAAATAAACTAAAAACAACATCCAATGAACGATAACAAATAGACAGTTGTCAAAGTTAGCAATGCAACAAGCCACACAGACGAACAGCAAACATCTAATTGCTAACTTTTTCTTCTTTCTTTCCAAAACTCAGACCCTTCCGGTCAGCCTCCACAAGAACGCAAGAGATCCCCTTCGGACCTCCCTCTCCTGTCCGGCCCATCACCAAATACACGGCACTCTCACCAGCACCGCTGATGAAACTCTGAACAACAGATAATCAGATGTAATGAATTATTACAATAATTTAAATCTGTAGTTTAGATTATAAAAATCTCGCCAAATAAAATGTTTGTTTATGAGGGAAATATATCAGAGGATACAATGAAAAAAGATAGAATAATGTCCTGGTGCATACTTTGGTACCATTTAGCACATATTCAGAACCTTTCTTAACAATCGATGTTTTCAATGAAGATGCATCGCTTCCACTATCTTCAAATAAATATTATTTCAATAAAAAATTATTAAAATAAAATGAAAGAAGAAATTATTTGAAAAATATATAAATTTGATAGAGAAAACTGACTTATATATAGTGATATATCTGTAACTAATCGTAAATAAACTAATTCATAAGATCAATCAAATTTTGTACATTTGACACTTCACTAAACTACATGTAACTGAACAGTTATATGTGGACTAAACTAACAAAATATTTATACCAGGTTCCGTAAGACAATAAGATCCGAAATTTTCCATTGTGGCCAGTGAAGGGACCCACTTCTCCCTCAACCCATCTGATCCATATGTATCAATCATCCAGGCACACATGCTGTTGGAAAATGATGGTGATTGTGATGGAGAATTTGGATGTTAGGATAAAAATTGATGGTGATTATGATAGAAAAATTGGATGTGAGGGCGGAAATTGATGGTGATTGTTAGATGTCAGCAGTGGCGGATCTAAACAATGGTGACAGTATTTCAAAAATGTAAAAATTTTTAAAAAAATTTGTTAAGGACGGGCCAATATATACACCAAATGTTTGCTAGTGTGGCCAAAATTCCACTTCTGGATATGAGGATGAAAATATAAAGGTTGATGGTCTAGATTAACAATGGAAATTTACATTAACTATTTAATACAACCATGAAGTATGTGTTAAGAAAAACCTACAAACATGTAGAAATAAAATTCCACATAAAACCATTCCCCTTCTCACACATGCATAAACACACATATAAAGATGTAAACATACAAGAAATATATAACATGCATAAAGATATGTACTTAGAAGCAAACTCACACACATACAGACAAATACATACAAATACACATATACATACAACAAACATACACACTTGTGAATACTGATATAAGCTGTTGTTGATGGGCAACCATGCGACAGAGCCTCAAAGATGATTGATGCTTGCAGTCGATTCATGTGTGATCCTCCAAATTTTTCTTGACAATAGATGGCACCAAACCCGAGAGCTCCAACATGTCGTAATACTTCTTTAGGGAATATGTTCTGACAATGTTTGGTCATGAAAATTTATTTTGTATTTAAAAATATCATGAATAAAATGTCTTTTATTCAATTTAGCTAGAATGAACTATGAAAAAATGACTTTTGATATTGGATGTGATTGTCAATAAAATAATATAAATAAAATTTTCAAGATCTAAAATGACAATTTCAGTAGCATATTTAATTTAACTGAATTCATACTAATTAGCTAACTTTGCTGTCCCAATTCTTCATATTTGGGGCCAATTCATTTTTTGCAAACTCCAGAGCATGTTCGTAAATGTCTTTATCTTCTGATTCCAATCTATCTGTGGCTTTTTTATGTTTGTTATTTCAGAAGTTTATTGGTTTGATTATTCATTATTAATTTACATTACAATGATATTGCAGGTTGTTCAGTAAACATGCACACACAACACTATATTATCGGATGATTACAATTAATTCATTAAAAATTAAAATTCATTTGCTTAATAAAGAGAAATAGAATAGAAATATATGATCATCGTTATGTATTATATTATAATTATAATAATGATGATCATCAGAGAAGATGGTGCCCAATTTTAGTTCAAAATTGTTCAGAAACGAAGCAATGGCATTCCAATCCAAAACTTACCACTGACACATGAAGCTTCGTGAAAGTTTTTTACAATTTTTTTCAACCCAAAGCTTGCTCTAAGTAAATTATCATTGAGTTGGCAGGCGAACGACCCACACTTCAAAAGCACCGACATTACTGTTTATTTTGTATCAATATAGTAGGAATGTTACCATATATATCTATGGATGTTACTAATGTTTTGTTGTTGGCTAATCAATGGACAATTGACTAGGTTTGTTATTCGTGTAATTCACTTACAATGTTATGTTGTGATGATTGTTGTGTATAGAAAGTGACAAAACATGCAATAAATTATAGTATACAATACAATAAACAGAAAAATGGAACATTTTGTTATTTTTAATGCATCAACAGAGACACAACTTTTATGCCAAGTTTTGTTTACTGAAGTTCCATCAGATTAGTAAATTAGCTTCTAAAAAATAAATAGAAAATGAAATATCAAGCAAATTGTTAACATAAAAATGTAATAAATTCACATTCAAATAACAAATTCATTGAATGAATGTACAAAAATATATGAATGTATGTACAAAAATTAATATCAACGTTTATTAATAATAACATTTAAGAAGCAGCAAGCATTAGATCAATTTATATGTAGTCAGTTTAAAAATGAAACTCAGACAAATTTTAAGTTTTTGTTAACAGTTTCAATAAAGAGCGGGAGGTGGTCGTCATTGACGGCAAAAACGTGGCATTCGTCACCTTCGCTGCTTCCTCTTACCAAAAACCCGAACAGTCTGCAACACGTTCAATTGATTTGAAGATTAGAAAAATTATTTTTACAACTATTTTAAAAAAGTAAATTGTAAAAAATTACATATAGAAAAGATTTAGAACGTACAAGTATCCATTGCTTCGAGAGTTGATCTCCTTACTAATAGGTAATCTGGTAATTTTTTGTAATGAATGAATAAGTTAACAAACAAGTTTATTTAGGATTAAATCAAAGTAAATTAACATTTTTTTTGAATATGTACGATTTTAGGTGATAAGAATTAACGTCAAATTGCAAACCATAATAAAAATTAACCTTTTCAATTGAGGATCAACTCCACAGTACGTTATGTCATCGTACGGATAGAACCTCTTCAAATGTGTGCTTCAAATTTTTAGATGAATAATTAAATAATTCCTTCATTTGAAATAATTATTAAATTTATTTAAATAGACGATGTGTATATTTAACGTTAAGTATGTTTTATAGAAGAAAAAGAGAAACCTAACATTAGCGGTTTTATTTAGTTGGACTAACATTTTCTGTTCAGAGTCTATTTGAATGCCGTTAATATTTGTGTTAAGATTCACTCTGGACAATCCAATGCTGCAGATATTGGTGACGCAAATTTCGAATGTCCTGTTTATGGCAATTATGTCAGATGACACTTCAACGGGTACAGAGAGGACGTGTAAGGCTTCCAGCGACTCTAATGTAGAGTAGAGTTTTGTTTCATGTTATAATAATTTATTCAATTGTTGAACAATGTTTATAAAATGATTCAGACTAAATTCACTATTTGCAAACTTTTTAAAAATTTTAAATGAAAATACTTTATAAAAAATATTTCAGACACTCAAAACTAACGAGTATTTGATGGCAGAAGCAGACGGCACGGAAGGGCCAGTGGAGTTTTTGAATGATAATCAATCAGGGCTTTCAAGTTATCTTCATAAAAGTTATTCAGTGTTATTTTTATATAAAATACATTCGAAGATTGCAATATTGCAATATTTATAATAATAATTAATTTTAAAGTGAAATATTCAATGTGTAAGTAAAAGATTTTCAAATTACCGAACTCTACTTCAGTTTTGTAACCCATCAGCTTGGCTCCGGTTGGCGAGGTTTCAATGAGAAAGTGACGCACGCTATTCACGTCGTTCTCATCTGCAAGTTATTTTCAATTTGCTTTGCATTTCAATGGAAAATTTATTCATATTGCTACAAGAACGATGTTATTTTAAACAAGATACGTAGAAAAAAATGTAATGAAATAAAACTAAAACAGTAACATGCAGAAAACATAAATTTAATATAGAACTCAATTTTTGAAAAGTTGTATGATATTTTTTCTAATATCTGTTTAACTGTTGATAAAAAAATTTATAAAAACAGGAAAATGACAACTGCCAACGAAGAACATTCAAATTTAATTATTCCCAAAAGGATGTTCACTTGTTTGCTCCTTGGATCCGTGAACGGGATCAACCTTGATGACGAGAGCATACGAACCGGGATACGATGAACTGTTCCTAACGACAAATGATCCGCTTGGCTTTTTCAGCAGGTAGGCAATTGCTGGAAACATTTTACTTTTGCATCAGGATGTGTTGAAATAAATTATTATAAGATTGGATTGATCGAAGGTATCGTTATAAATAACTTTTTATTCAAACAAAAATTGACTTGTTAAAAAAACCCACCAGCATCTCTGGTCATATTTGGTCTGTACCATGAGAATTCGTTACTGTCTTTTACCGGTTCGTTCACGTTGGTACTCTCTTTGAGGGTTTTTATTAATTAATTTTTTTTTTAATAATTAACATGAATTATTATGTAATATTGATTAAAATAAACAATAAAATAACATTAATTGTATTTTAAAACCATTTAGGCAGATAGCCTATATATAGTTTATTGTTAATTTCCATTTTCGATAATAGCGAGTCCAGTATTCACTTCTTACCGTAAACGTTACTTCCAACTACGTTTGACGACTCAGATACCTGAGGACTTCTGAATGGTTTGTTTTCAACCACCGACCTGAAGATATGATTGAATTTCATTTTTGTTTAATTATCATAGTGGAAATTTTCTAATCGGATTGATATTGATTAAATGTTTCAATTTAGAGTTATATGAACAAATTAGCGACTCCTAATAATTTTTCATAGAAAGTATTTGATTGACAAGAAATGTATAAACTTAATTTTATAAAAATCTTTGCATGAAATAAATTATAAAATTCATCACCGTCTTAATTAAAAGGACAACCCTACCTCTCCAATGACACCTTCTTCACCAAGTTTGATTTATCGAAGGTGGTCTCATCTAAAGCGTTGGCTCTTATTAATGATTTGCTCCTTGAGGGTTGAGTTGCTGAATAGAGTTTGTTTGAAACTGAACAACATTTTTAGGTCTTCAATAGTTAACTCATATAAGTTTAGTGAGTGAAAATTATTTAAATTGTTGTGCAATTTAACTAAACTGCATGAACTGATTTGTTAAAATGAGTGATGAGCAATATAATAAGAATGTAACCGTCATACATGCTTTGTTGTCCTGCACCGTCAGTCGAGGCACGTAGGTCTCCAGATGTTTGAGCTTTATTGGAATCAGTTCGACACTTTCGTTGAATGCCTGGAATGTTAAGGAATAAGATTTTGTTTTTCAAGCTCTTGAAACGTGGAATAAATTACATTTTTTTTATAAAAATGTCACGTGCGGATGAATTAAAGAGCAATTCAAATATAATGAAAAAGTTGGTACACAATGTTGAAGCATGGAAACTCACAGAGGTCACATTTGATTTGGGGCTTTGCTGGACAAGCATGCTCTTCGAACGGGCTGAAGTGAAAATAGTAATTCATTAACTGCATCATAAAAAAAGCATTAACAATAATGAGAAACAAAATCAATTGCACGTTTGATAATAATTTTCACTAATAAAGAATACTAACTATGTAGCAAACCAGGCTTGACGACATTGTCGAAACTTTCCTTCTTAATTCTGCTACTGTTGAGGTTGTTTTGGGGATTTGGTTGAAAAGTTGGAATTGAAGATAATGAATAATTCTGGTAGGAAGGCGGTTGAATTTTCAAAGTATCAAATGGAGGTTTCTTGGCCTGGTAGCTCTTGGAACTTTTGTTCCCCTCAAGTTTGTTGATGGAATCTAACTCATCGTTGCTGTCCGAAGCATCGTAACTCATGCGATTGTTTGTTACGTTGTTGCTGGTGACAACTGTTGGTTTGCTTCGAGAATATTTACGGGAGTCTCTCAGAGTGTTTAGCAAACTATTTTCAAATTGTAAATTTTTCTTTTCAAACTCTATTTTTAATGTAATTTTCATCTGGTTTGTTGTCAGGTTTTTGGTTGCGAGCTTGTCTGGGAATGGATTGAACTCTTTGCACGGCACTGGAGGAATATGGCGATGCTAATTTGGGGATTGGTTTGTTGACGTCAATGGTCAGCGTTTGTGAATTGCCGCCGGTGGTGACGCGTCTTGAAGGACCTGGTTCGAAATCATAGATGAAAAAATTTTGGTCTTGTTGTTGTTGGAACTTTTGTGGTGATAGGGCTAGTTGTCGTCGTCTTAGCAACGAAATGTGTGTTTGCGAATGTTGTTGTTGTGTGGAGTGTTGCTGGATTTTGATTGTTGGGAACTGCAGTTGTGTGGGTGGCTGTGTTTTTGCTCTTTCTCTAGTCGATTTTGTTGTTGGTAGTTTTGCAGAATTTGTGGAGATGATTGTTGTTTTAGTTGTATCAATTGTTGTTCTTGTTCCAGAATCTTTTGCTGCTGTAGTTTCTGTTGCTGTTGCAATTCCCAAAGCTGCTTTTGAAGTTCCAACTGCTGTTGCTGTTGTTGTTGCTGTTGTTGCAGCTGTTGTTGCTGCTGTTGTTGTTGTTGATACTTCTGATAGCCATTTCGCCTAAATGAATTATCCTGAATCAGCAGCGAGTCATTTTTGGTGTTTCTGAAACTACTTTTTGGATTGTTGTTGTAATCATAAAAGGTGTTGTTGTTGAAATCCGGTGCATGTTCCTGGTTGGTGATGATGAGTCCATCCTTCAGGATAGGGATGTGATGTACCTGATGGATGGGACGACTCAGTGATCCGTTCATGTGGGATTGTCCGATTTAAACAGATTCACATACGTCTAATACACTGATCCGATTTTTATATTTTATTTCAATTTATTCTATAATATGATGAAAAAGCTCAAATGTTTAAATTATAGTTTGATCAATTTGTCAGCAATAAACTTTTGCACTAATTGCAAAGATTTTTCTGAAAGACTTGTTTGCACGGTATATTCACCTGAGAATTTAAAAATTATTACCTGTTTCTGCGTTAAATATACACTTCGTTTGTTAGCTGTCAGCTGCTATATAAACTTTTGAAATTTATGACTCAATCAATTTATCAAACAAATATTAAAATTATAATTAAATATATTATCAGCACCTATCAGACCAGTGAATGTTAATTGAGACGAAGTAACATGAGCCTGACGAGCGATTGAATACCCGCTCAAATTCTACCACACTTATTATACTGCAGAATTCAAATTATTCCTTAATGTCTTTTTAAATAGTTGCACTGGTCGAAGCACACACGTACGTGAAGTTTTGTACCATGGCGAGCAACTTTCACGCAAAGGCATGTGTACAGCGCACGTAAAAGTCGCATTTTGAACGAACAGCTTATGAAAAAGCCAGGCTAAAAGTTTAACACGTTTAACACGCAATCATACCTGAGCAGTTGAGCGTGTGTGTAATGTTTGTAGTATGGGCTTCCTGCCGTACTGTCTATAAGTCTATATTTCAATGTAACCTAACTACATAGTATTAAGTCTGATGTATTATACATGATGTGTCGTCATAAGCTTTTTATATTTTAATTTTATCTATACGTGTGTACGTGTGTGTGTGTGTTTATGTAAAAATTAGTGTGTGTGTGTGTTTGAGTGTGTGGTTTAAATGTCTGGTGTTTATATTGATATCAATTGGTCGTTTACTGAAAGACTGCAACGATTAAAAAGTAGTTGTTGAAAATAGTTGAAATTTTAATTTTCAATATTTTCATTGTTCAGTTTGTGCTTTAGAACTCTGTCGGAAATTGAAGAATTCAAGAAATGTATTGTACACATGTGAGGTGTTTTTTATGTTAAGTCTTCTTTCTATACTTTAGCACTTTAGCAGACTGTTAGTGTAATCTGCTGCAGTTTGCGATGTATGTGTATGTATAGTCTCTGCTTAGTGATTGAGTTGTTGTCTCTTGTTTGATTTAAAAAAAATTAAAATTGTGCACAAACAAGCAACACAGTTTAATCGCGAATGCAAATATAAATGCAACACAGAAATACATCCACATCAACACAGACAAAACAGAGAACGAATCGGATTACTCAGTGGAAAGCATGCAAAAATATCCAAAACCACCTAAACAAATATACATTCATATAATGGGCAAGATTTTAAACAAATTGAAATTTTATGTAAAATGAAAACAAGGATAAAACTCAGAAATGTTTAGTCTCGGTCAGAATCAATCAAATTGAAAATTGGTTTAAAATAAAATTAGTTTGCTTCTTTATAAAGACAACTAGCAGTGGTGTTTCGAACTGGTCCTGGGGTTCGGAATCCGATTAGGTGGTGAAATTTGGGGGTATTTTGGAAGTTAGGTTACCGTCGGAAATGTTATTCTCCTTATCAATGGTGATATTATAATTTTATCAATGGAAATTTAAAAACGCAAATATTATTTACGCTAGCATTCAACGAAGAAAATTTTTAAAACTTAACAATTGAAGCCAAGAGAGCAAAAAATTAAATTCGTTTATATATTTTAACGAGTAGGTTAGCATATACAGATAATAATAACTAATTGCACACACTCATAATCCTATTCACATCCGCAAAACACACGCGCACACACAAACAAACTTACACACACAGATGCAAGCATACGTAACAGTTAATAACTGTACATTCAGTGAACAAGTAACACATGATAATATCTACAAGCCGCTAACTAACTAACAACAAGCCAGCTTGCAAGCATTGTTCATAACGCATGACTTGCAACCTTTTACACATGAATGAACTCGCGCATTCTGCACTGTCTTAACAACAGTTGTTCGTTCGTAACTTTACGCATACACACGTGCGTTATTAAGCTTGCTTGCCTGCGTTCGTATGCAGATGTGTGTGCGTTTGTTTGTTTGTGTGTGTGTGCCTGAGTGTATGCCTGTGTGTGTGTGTGTGTGTTTGAGTGTGTCTGTGTGCGCCTGTGGGCCTCTGAGTGTGTGTGTACGGTATGAGTGAGTGTGTGTGGGATAATTGTTTCTGCTGTTAAATTAGCATATAGGAGTTGTGAATGTTTTTGTTGTTGCGCTTCTTGTGAGTTAATGTATTAATGTAGTTTTTGAGATGTGTTGTAAATTAATTTGCGTATAATTGTATTTGTTACCTTTCGTTATTTCTTTCTTACAAAGTTTTTATTAAAACCCTCTTATGCATCTCATTTTCCGTCGCTGAAAACATGGCCTCTGTGCATTGGCGATGGTGTTTACCTTTGAAGATTAGAAATACATTCACGAGAAAATTGATTTGTCGTACGTTGTTGTTATTTATATTTGAAGAATGACACGTAAGTAGGATTGCTAACTACCTAGCTGGTGTGAGTTGTTTATTGAGTGTTTGGTAGGACGTATCCAATGATGAAACACTGAAATATGTGACAAATAAGCGAATGAATGAAATTTCTCAATTACGTTCGCTCAGTCCATCTTTCTTGCAACTAACAAACTCCCACGATGTCGCTTATAAAAAAGAAAAAAAATTTGTCGAAATGCAAGCACTGACGCACGCATATAAATTAAAAGAATTTTGTATAATATTTAAATATATATATATGTGTGAGTGTGTATGCGTGTGTTTGTGTGTGCGTGTTGTATGTGTGTAAATGTCCGCATCTCTATGCATATTTGTTCTTAGGCACATCTTCTGTGTACTGTACGTACATGGATGTATGTATATGGCACCTATATGTATTGTGTATTGTGTATATGTCAGTACAAGAATTCAGTAAAAATCAAACAGTTTTGCGTGTACATGTGTGAAAGTACGGCAAGAAAATATTTGAAGGGTACCGTTTGAAAGCGTTGAACTGACTGAGTAATCAAAAAAAATTATTATTTCTTATCATCCAACATTCACTTAAAATAATTTTTTCCATTAACAAAATGACCTATGTGAAGAAGGATAAAATTGAAATGTTGACCATCATGGTCATGTTGGTTTTCAGTGACGTCATCGTCAGGTCAGACCATCGTTATCATCACCGTCGGATTCAGAGAGGTATTTATTTATTTTATTTTTTATTTGTTCAGTTAGTTAATTAGTTAGTTAGTTGGTTGGTTACTTTTTCTCCAAAGCCTACTAGGCTGCTACAATTTCACTAATTTCGAAAGTTCAGCTGGTAACCAAGACAAATAACATTTAATGATTTTAACAGTCCTCAAATTGAAAATGATAAAAACGAAGTAAAATGGATTACTAAAGTGTATCAGTTTAGTTATTGTTAAAATTATTTTTATTAATAATTGCATTAAATAATTATTTTCGACATTTTTTTATTGCGAACAATTAAAAAATTGCAATAAGTCTCTTCCAAGAATTATTCATTGTTCAACGCCTCGTTATCCTGATGTAGGTAAGTACAAATTTTTCAGAGTTTTTCTCAAAATTTTCCAAGTTTAGAACTTCGTATTTCAAATTTAATGAAACTTTCTTAAATTTCAAACGTTTTTATAAAATTCTAAAGTCAACATTTAAATTCTAAAGGTATATTCTCATTTTCTATGAAACCCGTGAACTGCTTTTCAATTAGTTTAAATTACAAAACCAGATGCAAACTTAATAAAAAATCATCAGCGTTATAATATTTTATAACAAATTTCAATTAGAATTCATCATTCATATACACCAACTCGGCAAGAGCAACGGTTGCTTTGTAGGAGGAGGTGGGAGGGGGCAAACCCGGGCAAAAACTCGGGTTTGCCATTTTAAAAGAGGGCAGTTTCAAGTACTTCTATAAAGAAAATAGTTACTTTAAATAAAATTTGTGAATAACAATAAAAATTAAAAATAATATAGAACATAAAAGAAATATTTTTGTTCTTATTATCTAATTAAAGTTTTACGATTTGTTGCATTTATTAATTAAAGATGAGTTAAAGTATAAGGTTGTTTTTGAGAACATTACACTTGAGACGATCAAAATAAATTAGAGGATTCTGTGAGAGGGTGCCAGCCATTAAAATTTCAATCAAGGACCGCGAATAAGGAATTGTCCCAGGGCACGTTTTAAAGTCCCTAAGCCAACCGAAAGTCAAACCAATTCATGCCCCCTACAAACTTCAATGAACCTGCTAATGAACCATACATCGATCCTAAATATATTGTTAGATAAATCTTTAATTTTTAACAAATTTTTCTAGTTCTGAACATTTTTACGAACGTTTCTTTGAGTTGTGTGAATTGTGCGCACGATAAATATCAACAATGGGGGATATAGTGGATTTGCGAAAGGAAGTCATCCAATTTTAGGAGATGTCGCCTCGAAAGTATTTTAACTGAAGTCATAGAAAACAACAGCAACGATGATGATGACGAAATAAGATGGCGGTGTGAAATGAAATTACGATTTTGACGACAATGATGATGACCATCATGATGATGATGATGACGATGATCATGATGACGATGACATAAAACAATGATGTTGAATATAAAATGAAGATGATGATGAAACGACTGTGGTGGTGGTGATGAGGATGGCTTATTTGCCCTACCATTAGAAGATTGTCATCATCTGTTTAGCATTCATATCTACACAAACGTAACTGTCCTGTGTTTGTTAAAGTGGAACCGTGCGTGTTTGTCTGCGTGCGTGCGTCTGCGGTTTTGAATTTTTATGGTTTGGGCGTGTGGTTTTTGTCGTTCTTATGTGTGTGTATTATTGCGCATGTTTTTGTATTGTTTTGTGCATGAAGTACCTACATTTTAATGTGTGTGTGTGTGCATTTGTAGTTTATTGATATGCCTGTGTATGCGGATTTTTGTGATTCTGTGTTTATTATTGTATATTATAAGTTTATTGTGCACCTAGGTTAGTATTTGTACGTGCATAAACGTATGAGCTACCGCTTAAAATTTTGAGGTGTATGTAGTATGTAATTGTGTGTGACTTAATGTTCGTAATATTGTGGATGTTTGCTCGATTGGCGGAGTGAATATAATGGATAGCTAGGAAGGCTGGCTGGTTTCATGTTTCGTTCTGATTTTTTGATTGATTGATTGATGATTAATTGATTGATTGATTGTTTAAATGTTTGATTGATTAATCGATTGATTGATCGATTGACTGACGGACTGACTGACCGACCGACCGACCCACCGACCAAACGACCGACCGACCGACTGATTGATTGATTAATATCAAGACTAAATCATTGATTGATTAGATGGTTGCTTGTTGGCAAATAGGCTGACTTAATTAGTTGAATAACTATCCCGAACAAATTAAAAAAAATTAAAAATGACAGTTGGTGATAACTTTAACAACTGCGGATTGAAACATTTTTCGAAATAGGATAGAGGACAACAGCACAAATTGTCATAACTATTATAACAATCATCCCATGCCTACTCTACATGCACGTGTAACTTAGTTCATTCCCATTCATTTGCAGACCTGTCTTACCTTTTGCAGGTTTTATATTTTTACTTGTGTGGACGGTTGAGTGCGGCGGTGCAAACACACATACCACACACATACAAATACATATACCCATGTATGCACATACATACACACACGCGCGCGCACACACACACATATACATACATACATACATAGATTCATACATACATACAAACAAATAAACATACATACATACATGGAAAAGTATGGACCAATCAACGTGAATGCATAGAGTGCTAGCCCGAAGTACATGAGGTCAGAGACTTATCACATTATGCCGCATGTTATATGCGACAGTTTTATTTGCCTTCCTCCTTAATATTCCACCGAATCTCTCGTCTGATTATACACTCCTATCACATGTGGACTTGTGTGAAAATGTATCATACATGTACGTACATTTAGAGCACTCAATAAAGACACACCAACAAATGTTAATACCTCAAAAACCAGGTGGATGACTTCAACCTATTCGATATTTTTATAAGAAAGTTATAACTTACAAAAACGGATCCCTTAAAAAAGAAACAAATTTTAACCAACTGATGCTTGTATGAGAATGCACTTCTTTCCTTGCACTAACATTCAGCAAAGTCCTCCAAAATAAAAATTGCGAATGAACAAATTGATCTCAGCGGTTACAGCGCCAACAATAAATGCACCAACGGCACAATCCGAAACCTGCGAAACGTTTGCGACAGCCCACCAGCCACACGCAAGCACGCACGCACGCAAGCGTAATTACGACAACCGCACGCGGAACGACTGAATGATTGCGCGGCGCGTTCGCGGAGGAGGAGGAAGCTAGCAACGAAGCCAAGCAATGTTTCATACGAAAGGTCAGCCCGGGTCAGCGCTTGATTATGATGTATTTGCTTGACTTGCCGACTTAGAACTTTTAAAGTTTTTTCGCAAAATTTTTGCTTCGTCGTTTGATTGTTTGACGTTCGAATGATGTTTATTTTGAATCTTTGATAATTTTATTTGAAACCTCAGTGTTTTTTTTTAATCAAAACTGAAATTATGATAATGCTCTCCTGATGATGTATTCATTGGTGAGTCATACTTAATTTGCTTTCTTAATAAACTTTTATCAAACATAACTACATTTTGCTTACAAATCCAGGTTTGATTCATTTTTAACATTCTTAATCTTACTTTCATGTTAGTGTGAATTTCGAATAGGATATTTTGCATTGTTTTTGGATTTTATAAGTTTTTAATGTATTTCTGTATATTAATCTGTGTGTGTGTGTACACATTCGCTCGTATGTGTACATATTTGTTTGCATGTGTATGTTTTTATAAGGGTACATGACTGTTTATAGTGTGTATATCTTTATATATGTTTGTGTGTTTGCATGGGTATATATCTGTTTGTATACTCATGTTTGCTTGTATGTATGTGTGTATGTTTCTGTGTTTGTATGTACATGTAATTGTAGCCATACACGTGTTTGTTGGTGTGTGTATAAGTTTGTTTGTTTGTTTGTACGCATGTATGTATGTTTGTATGTTTTCGTGTTTTTCATCAGTGTGAAGCACCGAGAAGAGGATTTCTTAGAGGTTGAGTGACATCTTATGTCAGGATTTTAACGCAGAAGATTTTCAATTGAAATTATAAATAAAAATTGTTATAATAAAAATTATTATTATTATTATTATTATTGTTATAATTATTAAAATAGTCATGATGATAACACTATGGAATAATAAATACATAAGACTTATATAAAAAATTCTTTTTTGAATGACACTTCAGTATTATGTACAAATATTAGAGAATGCAAAAGTACATCACTTTGTACACACACACACACACACACACACACATACATACACACACATACACACACATACACACACACACACACACTACACACACAAACACAACAACACAACACCCACACAGAAAAATGATTTTACATGCACTCTCTCAAAAAAAACGCAGACACTCACTCACACACCCACACACACACACAACCACACACACACACATTCACACAAAACCACACACACACAAAACCACACACACACACAATTATACACACACACACACAACCACACAAACGCACGTCATCTAAAGCGTCCCTAAAGTTATGCATGGAGTATTTTAATTAAGGAGCGCCAGTTGTTTGGAGCGAAACGCTTCTGAGTTGTTCCTTACGTATGTTTGGCGGAAAAGGAAATAATGTGATGTCGTTGTTGTCTTTTCAGTAGCAAGATTGTAGTCCCGTGTACTCTAATTAATTCTTCGTTTTGTCGTTGCGTGCGTATTTGCTTGTGCGTGTGTGTTTTTTTAAATGTGTGCTTGCAATCACATTTGTGAGCAATGTGTATGTTAATGTATGCGTATGTGGTTTGTATATGTTTAAGTTGGAGGGTATTTGGTTACCGACCGTGCTAGTAAACCAACAGAAGCCAACACGGAAAACATTTCAACATACGCAAGCACCGCATCACACGCACGCATCAACCAAACCAGATCAAAACTTTCAGACGTAACACATTTGTAGGCTGATTCAACCTGCCAGCATCATTAAAAGTTAATTGACGAAGGTCCTTCGATAAATTTTCCACAAACACAAGAAATTTGTCATGCACTCCTATGCTTGTATCAATCGATACACATTAAACCAATAAAACGATTGGTGAAAAAAATGTTCTCTTGGATTCATTCACGGTCCATCGTTGGACTGAACATTTAAATACTGGCTGCACCAATTTAAGTAGTTTTTAAACTCATAAACAGGAATTGCCCGTCTCAACCGTTTCACAAAACAATATTATGATTCAACTTGTTTTAGCTGTTTGAAGTAAAACTGATACATAGTTATTTTTATTTTTGACAGAATCACCATTGAAAAGAATGAACGATCATCATCTTTTCCCACAACCACCCTCTTCCCACCACCACCACCACCCCCAACATCTTGAACATCTCCCATCCCACCCAGCTCAGCAGCCCTACAACAAACTCCACCCCATCCAGTTCAGGACCAGACCCTCCTACTTCACCATTAGGACCACCCTGCCCAACGACTTCAGCATTTATTTCCAAGTTGGTTTTTTACATTCATTATTATTTTAAAAAAAGCGATTTTCTATTCAAATTGTTGTTTCGGCAAGATTCAACGCATCAAATACATCGCCTGTTGCAGGCAGGGATGTCTCTGCATTCAAATCCAGGTACTGCAACATCGACGTCAGGCACCTTAATTAAACGTCAGGCGTCGCAAAAATAATTAAATGCTTGATTAAAAAAAATTGACCGGTTAATTGGTTGGTTGGTTGGTTGACTGACTGACTGACTGACTGACTGACTGACTGACTGACTGACTGACTGACTGACTGACTGACTGACTGACTGACTGACTGACTGACTGACTGACTGACTGACTGACTGACTGACTGACTGACTGACTGACTGACTGACTGACTGACTGACTGACTGACTGACTGACTGACTGACTGACTGACTGACTGACTGACTGACTGATGACTGACTGACTGATGACTGACTGACTGACTGACTGACTGACTGACTGACTGACTGACTGACTGACTGACTGACTGACTGACTGACTGACTGACTGACTGACTGACTGACTGACTGACTGACTGACTGACTGACTGATTGACTGACTGACTGACTGATGACTGACTGACTGACTGATTGATTGATTGAAGATGAAGACGACCTTAAAAGATGGCATGATGTTGTACGCCATGAACAATTCTGACGCCTTCATCTTTTGTCTCGAATTGTTCAACAGCAAACTGAGGTTAGTGATTAGTGATGGTGACGGTGATGATTACAATGTTAACTATATAAACAACAAGTCTGAAGTTACAGCGTTTTATGTTTTTCAATAGTTGAGAACGGGGATAAACTTTTTATAACTTTGTTTCGTTAAAATTGATAACTTTTAACAACTGTCTTATTCTTGGATGAAGTTATGTTTCAAACATTGGTAGTTCTTCTGGTTAACGCAGGACAACAGAAATAAGCAGATGTGAGAACAGGAAATTCTTCGGAGAAACATAAATACAAACACACACACGATGCATACGCCCACAGCATACACATACAAACAAATATAAGATTCATGTACAACAATTATAAGGTACCTGTACAACAATCACAAGATACCTGTACAACAATAACAAAATACATGTACACATACGACAATCACAAAAATACATATACAACAATTACAAGATACTTGTACAACAATCACAAGATATCTGTACAATAATCACAAGATACCTGTACAACAATTTAAGAGACCTGCACAACAGTAACAAGATACCTGTACAACAATCACAAAATACATGTACACATACGACAATCACAAAAATACATGTACAACAATCACAAGATACCTGTACAACAATCACAAGATACCTGCAAAACAATCACAAGATACCTGTACAACAATTACAAAATACATGTACACATACAACAATTTAAGAGACCTGCACAACAGTAACAAGATACCTGTACAACAATCACAAAATACATGTACTGGTACACATACGACAATCACAAAAATACATGTACAACAATTACAAGATACCTGTACAACAATCACAAGATACCTGTAAAACAATCACAAAATACATGTACACATACAACAATTACAAGATACTTGTACAACAATCACAAGATACCTGTACAACAATTACAAGATACATGTACAACAATCACAAGATACCTGTACAACTATCACAAGATACTTGTAAAACAATCACAAGATATCTGTACAACAATCACAAGATACTTGTACAACAATCACAAGATACCTGTACAAGATGGACAACGTGGTGCACGTTCTGGTGGACGACCTGAAGCCTCCGCTGAACGTCAGCGACAACGACATCCACGAGGTAACCATCCAGAGGCCGAGACCCCACCATAACGTCCTCAGAGTGGACACCACAACCTCCATCTCCAATCACACGAACATCCCTATTTTGCCGGAAGTCGAAACCGAAAGTGTCATTTATTTCGGGGGAATTCCAGGCCGGATGTACGGAACCATACCGGAAGAGGTGCAATCGAGGGATGGATACCAAGGATGCATGTTTTCTGTAGACGTTGTGGGAGATACGTGGCCCAGCTTGAAGGCCAGCATCGAGATTAAGGAGGATTTTCATGAGTTTGTAGTGGAGAGGTGTGGAGGTATGTTCATGTGATGACTGCGTTCCTTTATGTTAGTGAAATGTGTGTGTATATATAAATTAGTTTGTGGGGAGAATTATGTCGCTTTTTACTAGGTTCAACTTCTTGGAGTAACTTTTAGGAAATTAAATTTGGCTACCACTGAATGTTATATATAACAATTATATATTTCGCATGCATACTTTGCAGATAAAAATGTAATAATAATATACGTATATCGATGCGGACTTGTTATTTTTAAAGTTTTATTTTTAAGTTTTATTTTTAAATAAATAAATTTAAATAATTGTCAACTGCACTCTTCAATATACGCCCATCCCTATTTCCCTTGGCACCGTCAAACAAATATTACCAATGAAGCGATAAATGGCCCAAAATAGAACTATGATGATGGAGCAATTTCAGTAAAAGGAGCATCTTTAGTTTAAAGAAAGTAAAAACATTGTAACCGCAACAATGTCAAAAGTAGAAAAATGATCGATAATAAAAGTAGAATAACAATAATATAATAGAAATTTAAACAAAAATTATAAAAACAAAAATCAAATTTTGGTTATTAACAGCAACGTTTCTTAACTATTAACACAAATGAATTAAATGATGTAAACTGCAACAAAAAAATTTTTCCAAATGCAAAGCTGAAACGCTGAACCAACCATAAAAAGCAATCCGATACACGCTCGTCAAATTAGCAAAATATAATTATTGCAAATTGCACTGGTCTTCCATACAT
Source organism: Helobdella robusta (assembly GCF_000326865.2). Taxonomy (NCBI): domain Eukaryota; kingdom Metazoa; phylum Annelida; class Clitellata; order Rhynchobdellida; family Glossiphoniidae; genus Helobdella; species Helobdella robusta. The sequence continues at coordinate 1,037,609 of NW_008704941.1, read as the reverse complement.
TTCACACAACACACACCAACACTCGTACACACACCAACACACGTACTTACTACACCAACACACGTATACACATCCTACACACACACGCAACACACAACACACACCAACAAACGTACACACACACACAAACACTCAACCACACACACACACCATATACACGCACCAAAACACACACACTCAACCACACACGCCACACAACCAACCACACACACACACAGCACACGACTCATTATAGTTTCCACATTAACCTGACTTCAATTAATCAGCGAAAGCATAAATCATTTAAAAATCATTTGTGTACTAACACAATCGACACGCACACACGCACGCAAGGACATACAACCAATAAAAGAAAACTTTAAATTAAAATCACATTTACAAAAGCAAGCTTACGCAAGTAGAGCTGAGTGAAAACACTTTCGTTTGAAGCAGACACACCGACTGAATAATGACATACATACGCCCGCATACATAAATTCAAATCAATTTTTTTGCATGAAGATGTATGCACGCACACATATAAAACATGCATCTGTGCATTGAGCTTCTTTAAAAACGTGAACATGAGTTAGTCAACTCGTTCAAACAAGCAAGCAAACTAACGAACGTACGTTAGCAGAATCTCTGACGGACATAGCTAACACAAACATTAAACAACATATCCAACAGAAACACATTAGACTTTTAAACAAGTTAGCTTAGCACACTTACAACCGTAATAATAACAATATCCACAAGCGTACGCAAGCAAACAACACACACATGTGTATGCAAACATGCAAGCACATATACAGAAGCACACGCAAACAAACAAGCAGACTCATTCACGCACGCACGTGTAATAATGATACCACTGAAGAAATTCCTTTGCGCCTTCATTGCGTAACTTGGATACCGCATGCCTGATGTTCGTTTAGCACAAGTATGCAAATTTGCCGCCAATTAAAAATGGCTAACATGACGGCGGGATGCGTTGAGAAGCATCTGACAAATTGGCTTTGTTATTAGCGTCTTGTTGTTGCTGCTGTTGTTGATGTTGTTGTTGTTGTTGATGAGGATGAGGTTGTTGTTTCTCACTTTTGTGTTTTTTTCTGTTGAATTTGTTACGTCGTAAAGACTTGTGTTTTTGAAGTTTGTTGTCTTTGTCGTTGTTGTTGTTGCCTACGTTGTTGCTTTTGTTGATTGTGTGGTATTTTTCATCGGATCTGTGATAGTGGTTATTGTTGTTGTTGATGTTACTGTAGTTGCTGTTGTTTTGTTTGAAGCCATTAAAGTTGTTGAAGTCGAATTGATATGCGTGATTCTGCTTGCATTCTTCAGACGGTTGCTGCTATATCGTGGCCAGCTTGAGTTCAATAGAAAATATAAATTAAGTGTCTAATCTAACATCTGCCAGACTGTTTAACGTAAAGAAATAACTTTATAATGTTTCATCATATAAACTTTCTGGTAAATAAAGTGATAAAATTTCAAAACCAGAAAGTTTGCCAAACGCATTAAATGGTAAATTGATTCAGTCATTTCAAGATTAATCTCGTTTTCATCAATAAAATTGTCCACAGAATATGTATTATCACGTAAATCATTTTAACAAAACTTATCACAAAATGTGTTGTTGCATCTAAATATTTTTTGTTGATGTTGTAAAAAATGAAATTAATTTACAACAAATTAAATAGTTTATATAATAATAGTAACAACAATAAAAACAACAACAATAATAATAATAATAATATACAAAATCGTGCTCGCTGTTATGTTTAATATCCTCTTAAGACATGCAAATTGAACGTGACCCAACAACAGAAAACATGGAAGCCAAAGATGAATGCCCTTGCAAGAACGGTGGAACATGCGCCAACAGTCCTTCCTCTGCCGAAGTCCTCTGCAACTGTACCATGACCTCACTCACAGGCACCCTTTGTGACGATGGTCGGTCAACTCTTTTTTTTTTCTACTCATCACGATTATTGCACACTAGGTTTTGTTTGTGAAAAGTCAAAGTTAAAAAGACAACAAAGGCATACACACAAAACAACATACTCACACACAAACTCCCACTCACTCACACAGACTCACACTCACACATTCTTGCACAACAGATAGCCTAGCGTACGAGTTCACTCCCAAATCAATTTTCATGTACCTCTACCCGCAAAACACCAAACCCAACACGTTCATTGACACCGTGGTATTCGGTCTGATCACCAGCAAGATGAATGTAACCTTTCTGTCCATTAGGGGAGATACGAGCAACGATTTCACAATTTTCTACCTTGTAAGTGCTGAATGATTTGAAATATAATATTTGTAAATTTTCAAATCGCTTTTATAACTTTTCAGTTAAACTCTTTGTTTTGTGTTTTAAATTTTTGTAGTCGAAATAAAATTCAAATTTAATAATTTGTTATGTTGAGCAAAATTGACTGAAAATTCCAGCAAAATGGCTCGTTGAACGTGGAGGTGTCCCTGGAAAAGAAGGAGTCTACCGTTCGGAGCAAGTCTCTGCTGTCTGATGGTTCCTACCACATCGTTCGCTACCAGAGGATCGGGTCCTCGCTGAGTTTGCAGGTCGACACCAAACCGAAAATATTTCAAAATCGATCTGGTTGGTATGAATATTTCAATGATTAATCACTAAAGTGTTCCTTTTGGATGAGCTATTACTTAATATTAGCATGTATTCTTAAGTAAGCTCGTGTCAATATGCGTTGAATTTTTGAGAAGCATTTGAAACTCGAAGTACGATTGCCATTTTGTAATTGTTAAAATAAATAATCACGGAAACATGTTTATATTGTTAAAGTTCAGTCTGCAAACAATCTAATGGTTTTGCACTTTAATCATTTCAAAAGAATCTCACAAGCCAGGACTGTTCAGAAACCAGGCAATGATCATAGCAGGTCACCAGTTGGACCCAAGATTCGCATCAACTTTCTCGGGGATCATAGCAGGTTCCATCGTTCAGTGAAAGCCTACCGCAATTTTAATTTTTTTTCGGCACACTCTATACACTTACAGAAATACAAATTTATACAAATTTCTTCAAGAATGCTTAAATAATTTTATTAGTGTTTAGTGATTAATAAAATTGTCGGACGTTTTTATATGTTGGCCATTAACTGTTCAAATACCACTAAGGTTTGTACGTGAACGGATTGCTAGTTTTCGATCCAGTTAACCAGAATCGGAGCAGCGCCATTGGGAACGTCTACTTGAAAAATAATTTCAACAGACTGAAGTTGGTTTTACGTATTGTATGTATTTTCAAAAATTATTGGTCAAATTGTTTTTCTTAATAAACTGCTTACTGATTTTTAACATTCTACTTGTTTCTTTAGGAGTAGTTTAATACAGTATTACATTGATCATTGAAAACCCTTTAAACCAACTTTAAATGACTATACTACAAAAACTGATCAATTTAATGAATTTGATGTTTAAAAGTTACAGTCACGATGGTAGCGACTCAAGCCACTGGTTGACAGTGACCACCAGAAGACCAAAGAAAGTAATCTATCCAAGCGTTAGCAACAAGGTCTGTTGCTGATTGGCCGGTTGGTTGATCAGCTAACTGATTGGTAGTTTAATTGATTGGTTGGTCAGCCAGTTAACAGGCACGGAAACATTTTTTTGACAAGTAGTAAATAATCGACTTAACTTTTGAATACATTTAACAACGCCATAATAATGAACAATTTTACCAAAACACGAAATGAGGTGAAATTTTTATAAAAATTATTTCAATAAAACAGTTTACGAAACCACGGCAAGATGAGCTGATAAAAGCGAAGCACGACCCATCTCAGTGTCCAGTGTATGACAAGCATCTGCTGGATTCGTGCAACGTGGACAGCTACGAAGATGACGACTCCTTCATTCGTCCCACCATTGAGATCAACAGGTGGCAGACAATTATTATTGTTTGTAGGTTATAGTTTGAATAACCAATAGACCAAAATGTAAAAATCTGTCAAAAGTTTAATCAAATTTTTTCAAATAACTATAACCAGGATGTTTGAAACTGTAAGCAAATTGGACTTTCCGGAAGTTACAGATGTCGGTTTCGAGTGTACAAGTGTTTCATGCCTTACCGGCCAAACCTCTCCCAATCCTCTCAACTACAATCCAAAACCTGCAATCGACGGTTCTATCGAAACAAGTTCAAATGTTCCAAAGAAATATTCAGACAACACATCACTGAAAGAACTTCCTCTTTTCGGCACCGTCTACAAGTTTGATCAGTTGAAGAATGCTCATCATGACAAACATTTTCATCAGCAAAACAACTACCATGTCCGGTATAACGACAAAAATAACGAGTACGCCATCTACGACAACTTCTTGAACGACACATCCTATCGAAACTACTACCTGGACAATCCTGATTACGTAATTTCCTCCATTTTCACTAACATCATCCTCACAGTTGGAATTTCCATAAGTTTCATTATTCTCGTTCTCGTTTTGATATACGCCATAAGAAAATGTTCTCAGACAAAGGTGAAAGAGAACGAAACGTTGGACCAACTGGTTCCTGAATTAAGGTACAACCCCAAAACAAGTTCAGTGGTCACCAGCAATGTCCATGTCAGACACGTACCGGAGTTGAGCCAGTCTCTACTGAGGGACAAACCAATTTGTGAAAATTATGTCAAAGAATGGTTCATTTAATTAATGATCGTATCTTTCGCTCAAAGTGAAATATTTTGTTTGAAATAATAAATTGCACGTGAACCTTTTGTGTTTGTGTGTTGTGTGTGTATATGTGTGTGTGTGTGTGTGTGTGTGTGTGTGAGTACACAAAAAATGTTTGCGTGTATGTATGTTTACGCTTGAATCTTCCACATGACAAAATGTCTTTCATATCATATCTATCAAACTATTAACATGTCTTATTTTTATTGTTTCATCATCGGTTATAGTTAGATTTTAGGTTGAAAACTTAGAACAATAATTCGTTCATGTACTTTTCGAAAGGTGATTTATATATAATCTTCGTCAATAATAAAACGATGAAAACAACATTGAATTAGACAAATAAAAGAATGAATTTATAAATAATATTTTGGATATGAATTTATATATTTAATAGTTTATGTAATTATATATATATATATATATAATATATTATTAATTATATATATATATATATATATATATATATATATATATATATATATATATATTAAACATTCATCTTTATATCACATATCCAAATTAGAAACATTCTTGGTCAACGTCCTATACACACATATTAATATACAATTTTAAAAAACACGCTTTAAGGGCTGGAACATGGATAGGGTTTATATATACATCCAGTGTTTCCTACTGGCCGTCAGCAAATCTCGGAATAATGAAAGAATAGCAGCCACCTAGGTCACTTATATATAAAAAAATTTAATAAAACATACATAACTCTGTGTTAATCACAAATTTGCATAAATAAATGCATACTTTAGTTATTAGTATTAATTCTACACCTTTAGAATGTTAAAGTGTTTAAATCGAACATAACATATCGAACTCGTCTCAACTTGGTTTTTTTTAAATTTTGTGTATTCACATTTTAAACTTTCAAATTTCATATAAATGAACAAGTTAGGTGAGTTGTTGTTGGCATTAATTTATAGATGAATATTTGATTGAAAATGCAAAGTTGATGAAAAAAGTTGTCATAATTTTAAAATTGGTCTTCAGTTTGATTTGCCTATTTTATGACTTTGTTGTTAGTTTCTTTATTAAGTTTAAAATATTAGCATTAGACTTTAGTTTAGTAGATTTAGTTTAGAATTAGTTTTGCCTCACTTTTATTTTTATTGTTTTAGACTTTTTTAGAAAGACTTAATTTTTTTTTATATAATATAGGAAGTAGAATCTACTCAGTCCTCAGTGCTCTTGTGTTTGTTTTATTTATAATGTGTATAGTTTTTTTTGAATTTATGTTAGTTTTGGTTCAGTTTTGCATTGAATTCTAGCCTATTTTCAAAGTACAATTCAGATTACAACATTACATTATGATTCATTTTACTATTGTAATTAGTTTTTCAGAATTTCTTGCAAATAAGCAGAAAGATGTGTTCTGCAGCAGCTGCAACATCAGTCACAAAGAGCAACAAATACAATTATGAAACATTGAAAGTATCAAATCTCACCAACTATGTCTTCCTTGTCGAGATCAACAGACCTGAATCAAGAAATGCTATGAATGTTCAATTTCAAGAGTTATTCCAACTTTTTTTTATGTTTTTTGTATTCTTTATTATAATTTGATCATGTTTTCAACACCACCTACAACATTATTTTTTAATCTGTATCGTGTGACAAATAACAACCGTTTAGTTTAGTTAAAAGTAGATTGTTATAACAGCACATTTTCAAGTAAAATTATTTATTTATAACTTACATTTTACAAATTTGTGTCATCATACACTTTTATAACAGTGTTCAAATGTTACTTGTAAAATAAATATCTTCTCTTACTAATATTAACAATAATAATATTATTATTATTTGAAGCATATTTATAATTTTTACTTTTATTATTATTATCAGTAGCTGTAGTATTAGTAGTAAATTAGAAATTGTGAAAGCATTCAAATAGTTGTAGTATCACATTCATTTATATAAATTTTCCAATCTAAATTACCATCTTGTCTATGGTTATTAAAAAATTAACCTGCGGATAATATTTCAATATTTTAAATCTCTTTGAATTTTGTAGAGACATGAGGGCATGTTTCAGTGAACTGAACAATGACCCTGACTGCAGATCAGTTGTACTATCTGGATCTGGCAAACATTTTTCATCAGGTCTTCATTACTTCTTAGGGTTTCTACTTATTACACATTCATGTTTGTTATCATCTATGTCATCAACATCTTCATTATTATTATTATTATCATTATTATCATTATTATTCTTTGTGCCACCATCATCGTCATATTCATCTTCGTCGTCGTTGCCATCGTCATTATCCTCTTATGTCACTATTACCATACATCATTATTGTAATTAAATGTTTTTTCCATACCCTACAACTGTCTTTGGTGTTCTATATCATCATCTTGTACGCCATTGTCACTTTACCATTAAGTCATTTCTGTCAGGATCACCATTTCATCATCATCAGTATTATCATCAAAGTGTTCCATTCGAGATTTAATAAGTATTTCTAATTAACGAGTTAATTATTTAATTATCGAGTAATTTTTTAAATCACAGATTAATGATTCATCTTAAAATTAGGTCTGGACCTTAGTGACTTGAGTTTCTTCTCACTGAATGATTTGGAACCAGGAAGGAAGTCGTTTGCCCTTGGAAAGATGATCAGGGCATTCCAAGAAAGTTTTACTGTCATTGAAAAAGTAGATCAAAGTACTTTTTCATAAAAATAATCAACAAACATTTGATTTATTGAAAATTTACCACCTTACATTGAAATTCTCAATGTTTAAGATGGCTATAAATAGCGAAAATTCTTTTTTTAACAAAAACGCTAAGAATAAGAATAACCCAGCCAAAGCTGACATCAATAAATTGATTGTTACCTAAATAGGCAGTAACAAAACAATGCTCTAGATTAGATTAGTGACATCTCTCCACACAAAACTGCTAATTATATTTGGTCCAACCGTAACCTTAACCCCTCTTATCGAAACAGTGCACAAAGCCAGTAATATCGGCTGTCCATGGTGCCTGCATTGGTGGTGGGGTTGACATGGTGTGTGCCTCTGACGTCAGGTACTGCTCTATGGACGCCTGGTTCCAAATCAAGGTTCACAATTTTATGACCGTAATGCGGCTCTTATGTGAACCAACGCACATGCGTCGACGACACATACACATTCGCACCAACAGGAGGTTGATGTTGGCCTGGCAGCTGACGTTGGAACGTTGCAGAGGCTTCCAAAAATTGTTGGGAATGAAAGTTTGGTGAGAGAATTGTGCTTCACTGGTCGCAAGTTTCTGCCAGACGAAGCAAAGGAGTTTGGCTTTGTTAGGTTGGTGTTGAATGTACGTTGTCGAAATGTTCGATATTTTTCGTTACTGCATTTATTTGCTTGTTTCTAAGTTATGACTGAATGAATTGAATATTTTCAATGACCGATTAATATTGATATTAACATTAATTAACATTAATATTTGTTCATTTAAAAATAATCATCATCAAATTTTTCCCTCCAGCAAAATATTTCCTGATAAAGAAAAGTTGCTAGCTGGAGCTTTTGAACTAGCAAATGTCATTGCGTCGAAAAGTCCGATAGCAGTCCAAGGAACCAAGTTGGGTCTGATCTACGCAAGAGATCATTCCGTGACTGATTCTCTTAACCAGATTGTCAGTATTTTATTTCTGATGTGTTTTACTTATTACTTATTTTAAAATTCTGTTTTTTTAGCTTATTTATATTTAAACCGATATTAATTGAATTTGTTGATAACGTTCGAATACCTTGAATCATTTCAGGCCCTCCTTAACCAATCGTTGTTGCAGAGTGAAGATTTGATAAAGGCTGCCACCGCCATTCTCAAAAAACAGAAACCCGTTTTTTCCAAATTATGACACCAAAATTTTCACACATAAATAAAAATTTGACTTGAACATAACAACTAGTGAAATTTACGATAAAAATACAACTGCGATTACATAGTTAGATCAACTTGTTAAATCTAATTTTAAAGTCAATTCGATTGGGTAGGTACGTATCCGCATTTGTCAACCTTTCAATAATCATTTCATGTGTTAATCAAAGCGATTAGGCACTCAAAATTATTTTTAATTTTGTATGCACACCTATTTAACCCTATCAAGTTTGGCTAAAACCATGTATCTTTAATTTAACTCTAGTCGTTTGATTCTAAAACGTATTGTGCGAAATTCAACTCCCATGAATTAATTGAAATGAAAACAGTTGATTCAAACAATTTTCTTATAAACGGCAAATTTTACAATATTTAATAACATCATATATATATATATATATATATATATATATATATATATATATATATATATATATGTATATATATACACATATATATATATATATATATATCGACGATCACAATTTTAACTGGCATAGAAGAATCATACATGATGATTTCCATTGAATTACTGAAGGTAACATACTAGAAATATTTACTAAATAAAAATGGAAACATAATTAAATAAAAACAATCTGTATAAAACTGAAGACATCGTGACTGTCGAGTCAAAATAAGTCATAAAAATCTCAAAATGTTTAGCTAGCAGGGTGAGTTTACAACATGATTACAACTCTCTTATAACGAATCAAATATTGAGAGTTTAGTTTCAGGTGTTGTGAATATTTAAATCGGGTACAATTTGCAATAGGTAAACTTCGACAAAATCGGAATAAAAAAAAAACGCCAAAAAGTTTTTAGAAAATAACTAAAAAACGAGTAACTCTGTTGACATAATTTCAATGGCGTAAAATCTACATTAAAAAAGGCATCGAGAGAAAGATAAACTGTCAGTATAAACAAACTCTAAACAATCAGACGATGAGAGTGGAGACATTTTTACATTCAGATGACTTTCAGAAGATGACATTGAGAAAGTTTATTTTATTTTTACAAACGGACGTGGTCACTTCCCTCGAGTCTGACGCTCACCATGTCGCCATCACTATTCTCAAGCCTAACATTTACCTCATCCCCAGTGAGTGTCGTGCCACTATTATTATTATTATTATTATTATTATTATTATTATTATTATTATTATTATTATTATTATTATCATCATCATCATTATTTCTATTATCACTTTCGTAATCACTGACGTCGTTATTATCGATACTAATGCTAATGTCATTGTCAACATTTACGTTAATATTGTTGTTGTTGTTGTTGTTGCCAATATCACCACCGTTACCGTTGTTACGCTCCTCTTCCTCGTCCTCAATATCTCTCCTGTCATCCATATCTTGATTGAAGTTTACGTTGGATGTATGAACTTGAGCAGTGGATTCAATCCTTCCATTCGCATGTGTCCTGCCGCTACTAATTGCATTCGACCTGCTGTTTGGATCTGACAATATGTCTGCAACGTCAACCATGTTCTGAAGAATAGGTCGGGGAACATCTGCCTCTGTTCAGTTTCATTAAAGGAAATTTGATTAGAACCCTCATATTGCACTAACAATTGAGCATAGTAAATTAAACAGCATCTCATCAAAAGTTTTCAAAGTGCATCAAAGTAGCTGACCTTCCAGCAAACTTCCAACCAGCGGTGTCCTCTCGTCTGACAGTTCAGAGAATCTCTCCTCGCCACTCCTCACCGCATCTTCACCATCTCCAACCGAACGAACTCTCTTGTTGCACAGTGGACATGTTTGTTTGTTGCGCGTCAGCCAGGGGTCAATGCACTTCTGATGAAAAGCTGTGAGTTAGAAGATAGCAAGGGAGTGAGAGAGGCAGAAAGTGAGAGAGAGATGGCGGGAGAGATTTATTAAAGTGTACAAGTAACGAATATACAGTTTGAATATTATTAAGACAACCATGCAGAAGTAACATTCTTCGGACTTGTTCAACACCAAGTTCAACACCACTCTTTTACGCATGCATACGATTAGTTCACAGGATACAGTTTGTCATGTGTTCCAAAATGAATGAAAAACTTTTAGTCGACTAATAAGTTCATTTATAATTCTCGTAATTATAACTATTCAATCATCAAAAGAACTCATTATTTTCTAACTCATCCATCATCCAATTCCATTCATTCATCTATTATCCACCCGTCCGTCCATCCATCCATCAACTTTTCCATCCATCCATCAACTCATCCATCCATCCAGGCCAACCATGTGAGCAGGGTAGTATTCGAAGTTTATCAAAGAAGGAGTAGTCTTCAAGGCAGACGGCACAGACCTCGTACCTATCTCCTCTCATGAACCTGCAGGCATTTGTCGCATCATCAGCATCATCAAATTAGCTCTAATTCATTTAAATAACTACACCCATCCACACACACACCCACACCCAGCCAGCCAACAAAAGCAACAACATACGGTCTCACAGAGTCTGGCAAATTATACAATGATCGCATGCCACTTACAAAAAACAGCAAAAAACTAACATTCAATCATAATGATAAGCGCGTAAAAAATCTAGCAGCAGTCTATGAGACAAAACAACATCAATGTGAGACGGCAACATTTTATCAGCCAGCCATTCTTATAAACCGACCATCAACAGTGGATAACATCCACAATCATAAATATCAATCATAAATAATCCCAACAACCACAAATAACCACATCACCAACAACAAATAACCACAACACCAACAACAAATAGCCACAAATAACCACAACAACAACCACAAACAACCCCAACAACAACCGCAAACAACCACAACAACAGCCACAAACAGCCACAAACATCAGTAACCTCTTAGTAGGCAGTTTCTTGACCCATGAACTTCTGAGGAAATGAGTGCATTTCCTTCCATAGTGGAAGATCATCTTAGAGACCTGTCACCGAGAGGTTCAACAACATTGAATCAATTCAGTTCATCTTTGTACACGAATACAATTAATTAAATGTATTCAAGAGAACATTTAGTCCACTGGTGGAACAAAAACCTATAAACAATCGAAACAACAACAACAACAACATTGGAAAAAACATCAAAACACCAAATAGCATTACTGTTTGTAACAACAGCAGAACAACAACAATATAATAATTTCTCCAGATTGTAAGCAACAACAGCATCAACATCAACAACAGTAACGGCATCAACAACAACACAACAACATCATCAACAACAACACAATACAAACAATAAAAACCAGAATGCCACAAATTAGAATTAGTCCTAGGGACAGTAAAACGCTTCCGATGAGATACAAATCGGACTTTGGATGGTAGGAGTCGTCGTATGATATCATCATGGAGTAACTGTATGATGTTCGAGGTATATGTATGTTTTAAAATATGGAAGAAAGAGCTTGCTCTATGTGTGTGTGTGTGTGCGAGTTAGTGTGTTTGTGACAATGTAAGCGTGAGTAAGTTTGTGTGTGTGTGCGTGGGTGTATGAGAGAATGTGCGAGAGAATGTGCGTGTATCTTTTAAATGTGTTGTTCGATTCAATTCAACGTGTTTATGTGTGTGATGTGATCTCAGCAGGCAGCGGTAGTGTGGACGCGTTTTCAATATTCAATGCCTTCATCAACATTCATTTCTTGACAAGATTTTCAACCGGAATTTAAATGGTAAATTTAAAAAACAATCGTCACTATCAATTTTCCTCATTTTACCACGATCATAATCATGATCACCATCAACATCATCATAATCATAACCACCATCAACATCATCATAATCATGATCACCACCAACATAGTCATAATCATGATCACCATCAACATCATCATAATCATGATCACCACCAACATAGTCATAATCATGATCACCATCAACATCATCATAATCATGATCACCACCAACATAGTCATAATCATGATCACCATCAACATCATCATAATCATGATCACCACCAACATAGTCATAATCATGATCACCATCAACATCATCATAATCATGATCACCACCAACATCATCATCATCATCACTGCCTACTTGGATGTGAGGTAGTGTGACAACTTGTTGAACGAAGACTCGCCTATGAAAACAGACGGTATCTTCACAACGTACCCTTGCATAATGTATCCATCAACATAAATAATAATAATAATAATAATAATAATAATAATAATAATAATAATAATAATGAAAACAATCTTTTATTGACCAAAAAGATGAAATCAAAATGAAATCAATCGAAAATTATTAATAATATATAAGATTGTAAATAAATAAATGTAAATAATTTATAAAATTTTATAAAAGAAAATAATTAATAATAATAATAATAATAATAATAATAATAATAGAAATAATAATAATATTAATAATAACCTACCCTCGTCATCTGTGCCAGTCATGGTAACGATGTCGTCAGAGTCTACGTTGTACACTATGGCCGCCGTGTAGTTCGCTAGTTCTGCATTTCTTACCTGCCATGTGGTAGTAATAATGATGGAGACGATGATGATGATGATAGAAATAGTGATGATGATGATGGCGATAGTAATAATGATGTTGTAATAATGATGTTGACGATGATGATGGTGATAGTAATAATGATGTTGACGATTATGATAATAATATAATAATATAATGATAATAATATAACGATGATAATAATTATAATAATGATGATATTAACGATGATATTAGTGATAATAATTAATGATATTGATAAGAAACTTAAGGTCAATTTTTTTTTTCAAAAAAGTCAATTCACAATCTTTGATTCCTTTTCTGTTATGGAAAAAAAAACTATACAAGCACAAATGAATGTGCAATAATAACAAAAATAAAAATAATAATAATTATAATAATAACAACAACAATAATAATAATAATAACAACAATAATATTAACATTTGAATGGTATACACACATAAATATGTAAATTGAGTGAACTATGGCCACATTTAAATTGAAAAAAAATCTTTTTCCACCATGAGGTAATTAAATGATGGTGATGATATCTAGGAGTGTGAGAATATCTAGAAGGTGCATCCTTTATTATCGATAACGATTAACAATGATTAAGGACGATTTTCTAAGAAAAATAAATGAATATATGAAGCTACATGAGGAGATAATCTTTGACACAAAGACACAAAGACAAATAGAGGACAAAGTGTTGAGAGCAATCAATCATCAGCACAGCAAACAACAGAATGATGGCATTTATTGTAATTAGCTATCATCTGATCAACATCATATAATTAGCTATCACCTGATTACCATTGTGAATAGCATGAATACTATAGTAATGCAGTAGCACAGAGTACAATACCTAAAAATACTAACCACAGTGATGAATTTATTAGAAACAATTTTGATAAACCTACTATGAATATTGGCAACTAATGCCGGTGATGTAATGGGATTGATAACATACATATTTAACCATATAAACAGTTAACATTAGAAAAACATCAGCAATACACATACATACATACATACACAAAGACATAAATACATGCATATGTACATCTAGGGCCAAAAATAATTAGGGATCTTCTCAGATTAGAAAAACATCAGTGATGAAAAAAAGCCTATAAGAAACTCTACATACTCAGACGCAAAAACACCATCCAATCAACCAACCTACCTACCTACCTACCTTATCATAAAAATTGCAGCCCCTTCTCTTGACGATGGCAAAGTAGTTGGGGTGATGAGAATGATTGCTGCCGTGACGGGTCGGTGTTATGTTTCTGGTGCAAGCTTCCAATGGCTCCACCACATTTCCATGTCCCTAGAACAATCGAAATGACAACCAAACTCTCAGTAAACAAATGAAATATTAAATTTAGAAGTAGGTCTCTCTCTCTCTCTCTCTCTCTCTCTCTCTGCTCTGTCTCTCTAATGAATAAACTACACACATCCAAAGAATAATATAAACATATCAAAATTGTCATTTCATGCATATGCAGTAGTATGATATGAAATAAAACTTAACTGTTCTTTTTCATAATGAAGAAAATTTTATTACAACATTCTGGAACTATAATTTACTAAAATAATTGAAATCGAATTTGAAATGTAATAAATCAAAAGAGAATGAATGAATAAATGAATGGATGAATGAATGAGTGAATGATGGATGAATGAATGAGTAATAGATGAATGAATGATAAAAATAATCTTACAAATATGCCAGAACTAGGAATCTCATCTCCAAATCTAGCTTGCAATGAGTGTAATGTTAGCACAGTTTCATTCTGCTCATTCAGCTTGATGTAATTTAAAAAAAATTTTTAATCAACTAACTTGCTGATAAACATAGAAGTATTGCACTTTAATTTAGTTGCAACTTGAATAAAATGAATAGCATATAGAATATAGATATATATATATATATATATATATACATAATTAAAAAAATTCAACTAAATTTATAAAATTGTTTAATAAAAGATAACATATATCATAACCCTTATTTTTTACAATACTGAAAACAACACATATGACATAACTATTTATAATTAAGTAAGATCTGCGTTGGGACCATAAAATAAATTCTAACATCTGAGGTGGATGATATTATGGTTTCACCATAGACATTCTAATTATCTTATATTTTTTAATAAATAGTCTGATATGCTAATAATTAGCTAATTCAATTCAACAAAATCAATTAATAAACTAACCACAATAACATCAGGGAAAACTTTGGAGAACATCAGACATGATAAAAGAAACAAAAGGCACCACCAACAAGATTTCATAAACATTGTCAGAATTGTTTGATGTCTGAAATAAAAATAATTTTTAATTTTAAAAAAGAATTCTTTTAATATAGTTTTTATTTGACAGTTAAACAACTTTTAATTTAATATTGATTCAAAAATTTATTTTTAAATTTTATTAACTAGGAAAAATTTTTCTTTAAATTTAATTTAAAATTCACTACAACTTGGAATTATTAGAAATAAGAAGGATAAAAAATATAAATAATAAGTAAATCATTTCATTCAATATGTTAATAAAATAAACTTTATTTAATAAATAAAGAAAAGACAGAGAATATCAATATATAATATATATTGATATTCTCTGTCTTTTCTTATATATAATATGCTCAAGTATAATTGAGTATAATTAATTGTTATTTATTTAATTGCTATCATTTTAAAATTGAGTCCCGAGAAAAAAAAATTAAAAAAAAACAATCATGATGTGAATAAAACTTTAATGTTTTTAAATTTATACTAAATTAAAATAATTAATTATTAAAGCATAAAAACAACAAACATTAAAAAATTAACTATTAAAGTTAAATAAAAACAACAATAGTGAATATCAACTCAATAGACAAAAAATATCTGTCTGAAAAGATAATTAATTGACACTAAAAAAAACGTAAGAAAATAAATCTACTAAATAATAATTTTACATTTTAATTGAAGTCTGTAAAATCAATCCACAAGTCAAGAGTCTATTTTATTTATTATTACACAAATGTCAAAATTATTTCATTGAGCAAAGAAATGACAATATGGCACAACACAGTCAATGGGCAAATCGTTTCAAATTACTTTTCAATTTTATTAAACCTATAAAAAATTTGTAAATAAAAATATATTTTTAAATTATTTGTAATAATTAAAATATTATTTTATAAAAAAAGCGCCACACATAGACGTACTACCCTTGGATAAGAGTACCACCGGCGATTTTATTTTTATCAAACTAGGCCAGCCATTCTTACAAAATTTGAAATTGGAAAAACCCTAACTTTTGGGAAAAACCTAAGAGAAAGATCTAACCATGGATATTATATTTATATATTATATATATCCAAAGCTGTAACTCGGAAGCTCTATTCCTATTGCCAGTTGATTTTGTACATTTTTTAGTGAAGTTGGAAGCATTTGAACATCATGAATGAAAAAAAAATGTTAGTTGTAAAAATGAAATTTCTGTTCAAAAAATTACTTCAGCTAAAAAACTAAACTAAAAGTACTTCAGCTAAAATTACTTTAGCATTAGATTAGCTTTATTTTTTTTATTTAATAATTTTTATATTTTTTTATTTATAGTTTTGTATTTTATAAATAAATATAAAATAAATTAAAAAACACCGTTATTGAATGTATAATTTGATATTTGATCTCTTCCATTAAAATTAATTGCTGATCTTTTTTTAATCATTTAATTTTTTAATTAATAAATGAATTGTTGAATATTAAATGTTAAAACAACTTACTTATGCCTAACTAAATTAAAATTACTAATTTTCAAAAAGAAACCTCCTTAATTCAAAAAGATTGAACTTGATGAAGGAAATAAAAATAAGCCCCTCTTTCTACGCCGAACTGCGGCAATACAATATTCTGAATGAAGAGACTCAAGATGATATGAAAGTTAAAGTTTATTACGTGAACATTTCATTTATATTTATTTTCAATTTTTTAAAATTTATTGGTTGGTTCAAAGACATTTTGGAATCTTATTCACCAAAAAGCACTTCTTTACAACAATTACAATTGGTTTTTTTTTACTTTCTCCAATTCTTAAATCTTAATAGAAATGCTCATTGGACTTGCCTTTCTTTCTTAATCTATTGACATTTTTCCTATGCATTGCTTCTCTCTCTATACTCAATTTTAGATTATTGATACTTGAACTAAAATTCTACCAAAAAAATCTGCAAGGACTTGAAAATTTTTCAAACGTTTGAATTAGAAAATAGATTATGAATATTTGTTTTATTTAGCATGACTGGTTTTCAAGATTAACTAAAGTTTGATTTGAGGTTAAAAATGGTTTAAAGCTTATTACACTCAGTGGCATGTCTAGGCAGCCTCCCAGAATTTGTATTAAATAACAGTAAAGCTCATTTTTTACACATGAAAAACAGCGTTTTACGTGGAAATTCAACCAAACATGTCGTAATGAGCAAAAAATGTCATCAGCCACCCGTCACATCATTTCAATATTTTTAAACACCCTCGAAATTTTTGCCCTCCCCTCTCCATCAAAGTTGTCTAGATCCGTCACTAATTTTGAACCTCTTTCTAGGTTAAAAAAATTGAAATTTATTATTTCTTAAGCACTCAGGAACGGAGATGAGGCAGATTGGATATCTGCTGGATTTGCTGCCCAGGAGAGGGCCCAAAGCGTATGAAGGTTTTATCCAAGCTCTCCAATCAACAGGCCAAACTCATGCTATTGAAATTCTCGAACCTGATCCGAAACCTCTCTGGGGAGACGAACAGGCAAAAGCTATTGCCGGCAAAATTAGTAATTATTGTTCAGTCTCTGTTTTTATGCAAACTACTTTTGGTATGAAATCCGAAAAAATTGTTTTTTTTCAAGCAACTTTGATTTCGAATTGTTTTTGAGTTTTTTTTACATTCAAATAATCACTAAATAAACTTATTATTAATAACTTATATAACTTGTAAAACATTTCGCTTGCTTAAACTAGTTGACGGTGAACTTGAGTTGATCAACAATGATTATCTGATGAAAAAAAGCAAGTATTCAACACTCAACTACGCGGTGTGTATGTGTATAACTATAACGTCATTAGTTGTTTTTGCTTTGGTCGTTTAATTCTCCATTCCATATTGCTCTACATTTTACTTTCAGTTGCAATGTATTTATCCAGTGAACAAGAATTACAAAAATCGTGTTGTCATAATCAACATCAATTTTGATAATGGGAATAAGGCTAGAAGGGATGGCTCAGAAAAAGATTTTGAAAACTTGAAAGAATTGTTCGGTCTCATGAAATATGATGTCATTGGCAAAACTGAACTGTCAAAAAAAGTTAGTTGAATTTCATCATCTCACGAAAATGTAATTCAAATATATTAACCAGCTATTTACGAGGTCGTTTTGACCAATGCTGTTATTTTTTAAATTTTGTTTTAGACATCTACAAAATTTCATTCCAAACATCTGCAAAATGGTTTACCATCAAAACTTCCACACCTCTTCATCCGCCGTTTCAGAAATTTCTCTCCCCTATATCTTTGTACCACCAGTCTGTCAGTTCATCAACCTCAAATACTTTTTTGCATTTTTTGTTACTTATACATATCTTCGTTGTTTTATTTAATATTTCTATTTTTCAATTTTTGCTTTATTTTTTTGTTTCATTCACATGCACGCACAAAGTTTCGTACGTAAGTTCCTGTTTTATACATTTCTACATTCAATTTCGGTTGACAAGATACTTCTGATAAACAAAGTTGAAATCATTTTTCTAAATTTGATTTTCTGTCATATTTTTTTTATTGTACTTACTCTCTTCATTCTCGCATTTTGCAAGTTGACCACATTTTTAAAAAATTCAATTTTTACGCAATTTTTCTATTCTAAACATTGTTTTCTCTAGGAAATGGATGAATTTATTGTAGAAGAGCGTTCATATTTGAACACTTCGAATGAAAGCCACAACGTATGGATTATGATAATTATGAGCCACGGCACGATTGGAGGTTGCTACGATGCAGATGGAAGACTTCATGCATTCTCTGATATCGTCAATAACTTTGATGGCGTCAATTGTCCTGGTCTGAAGGGAGTTCCGAAAATTTTCATCTTTCAATGTTGTCTTGGCAGTAAGTATTTATTAATACAAGTGTTATTTATTTTTAATTACACGCTAGTTTATATTCAACATAATGACCATGAATTTGTTCGGTTATTTTTATTTTCCTGTATGATCAAACACTGAAAACTTTATATATATGCAGATTGTCAAACATTTTTCAAATGTATTTGTTTCCATCTAAATCCTTTTTTTTACAACAGTTATTTAATTTTTTTGTGCCAAAAACAAGATAAAAAATCCTATCCATGTGGAACATTGTTTAATAAGTGTGAATCAGCCAGTGCCGACTACGAGTCAAGCTGTACCACTGCCATCCCTCCTATTAATGACAGACACGACAAAGCAGACGTCATTAGACTTTTCAGTACAGTTGAAGGTTAGTTATTAATTTTTACGAGTTTATTTAATTTTAATGCCTTTCTATAGAATGATATAGATGATTAAAAATTCTTTCATATCACTAATAACGATATATTTTTAGCCTGGTTTACTAACTCTTGTCTGTTTATTTATGTATGAAAATTTGAAAAGATAAATGCAACTCTCTTTTTTTCTCTCTCTCTCTCTCACTCTCTCTCTTTCTCTCTCTCTCTCTCTCTCTCTCTCTTTCTCTCTCTCTCCTCTCTCTCTCTCTCTCTCTCCTCTCTCTCTCTCTCTGATTAACAGTAAACAGTTTAATTGGAGGAATCATTTCACGGCATAAATGGCGTTAACTTGATCCACAATCCATCACAAGAAGGCTTTTAATGTAGTTTTTTATTTTCCATAAATTTTGGAGCATGTTCATGTCAAAAATTTGTCGGCTCAGGAAGCAGAGCATCTGTCTAAAGTGCAAATGTTCTTACTAGCTTACGTAACCTCTTTGTTGCAACATTTTCTATTTAGATTCTGTTTAGGTTTAAAATTTCATAAACGATATTTTTGTATTAATCATTATTATAAATATACTACAAACAATTTTTTTTATAACAATTTAGAATACGTGTCAATAAGAAACCCAGAATTAGGGTGCATCTACATATCGGCCTTCATCTACGTTCTCTCGAACATGTGCAGGCACGAAAATCTTCAAACAATGATTCTGCGTGTTAGCTTTCATTCTACTCTTGTTCAGATCATTAAGTGAATTGGAAAAATTAAAAGTTTGATGTATTAAATTGAAACATACACAAATTTTCGACAGATAAATGCAATTCTCTCTCACTGCAAAACAGACGTGGGGGGCCAGATAGGTCAAAGCTCATATACCCTGGACAAAAATATCTATTTACATTGATATATACATATATATACATATAAAAAAATAAATATATATATATACATATTGGATCAAGATTGTCAGAAATTTAATTATGGATGAAAATTGTAGCATGTTTCGTGTTAGCTGTAATTTTCATCAATAATTGTATATGTATGTATATATATATATATATATTTACATTTTATACTGGATTTATAATATTGTGTGCTCGTTGTAACCGAATTACATTGGTAATGTGATGGTATGGAATCATGCAAGACTGGAAATAAATTGCGCTAAACCAGTTTTTTCTCTTTCATAGAGACTAATTTTTACACATAAAATGCAAACATAAACGTAAACGCCATACACGTGTTTTTGGTTTTAGTTATTTTTTAGTTAAAAATTATTCAGATAAAGTATCTATTTGCTTATTTATGTAATCTATTTGTTTATTTATGTAATCTATTTGCTTATTTATGTAATCTATTTGCTTATTTAAGTATCTATTTTGCTAATTATAGACAAAATGTCTCTCTATAATGAAGCCGGTCGAATTTTGAATATGATTGAAAATAAGAAAGGTGGTCTGAAGAATATGGTCTACAACTGCAAATACAAAGTTGGTAATAAATTAGTCCATTTTTAAGTAGTATTATTAGAGTAGTAGTAAATTAAATTAAGTAGTATGTTAGTCTTTTTCCATGTACGTAGTCTTAATGTTTTACATTAAGATTAAATGTAGTAAATTAGTCTCTGGTTCACTTCAATTTCAACTATTCACTGGCCTAGCATTTCATTCATTTTTATTTCATTTGGATTTGCCTTGGTTTTCACTTTTTCAGGTTTCATTCATTTGGCTTTTGAATCAATACAGTACAAGTACAGCCTACAATGATTTTTACATGACGTCCATGACGATGACAAGCTATTGCACTGGGAATGAAATGAATTATAAATTAAATAAAATGAAGTGCAAACAAATTTATGAAAAAATTTTTAAAAATTAGGTTGACATTCAATGTTCTATAAAAATCAAAATGAAAAAAAATAAATAAAATAAAAAAAAGAGGCAAAAAAATTGTTCGTGTCCGGAGCTCACTCAGGCAATTCATGAAGAAGTAAAAAGTTTTAAGAACCTTAGATTCTAATTAACAATTTGTAGAATTGATCAGGTATGCCCCATAGCCATAAGTCAGGGACTAGCAGTCTTTTGATGCTCTGTGGCCTGGCTAGGCTGGTTTTCTTTTTTCTTAATGCTGCTATAAAACTTGAAAAACTTTAATTTTGATAATTAAGTATTTTTTTATTTTTTTCAGAGTTACATCAGCCATCTTATTTGAATGTCATTTGTTTTCCCAACATTTCTTTCCATTTTCGTGTTTGCTAAGATGATTTTGTTTGACCTTTCATTTGAATTGAAATTTATTTTCCAATTTTTTGGTTTTATGTAAATTTTTTTATCATTAAAACTTATGTTTAAAAATTCTGTTTGAACTTGAACATTAGAACAAAAAGAAATTGAATGCATTGCTATCGGAGACCATAAAGTACTCAACTATCCTCAAAGAAATCATCAAAAAATGTCCGACTCTGAAAAAAGAAAAGTCACTAAAAGATGGAAGCCTGTTGACAGTCGTACTCTACGAGTTCCTCTTTGGCAGCTCGGATCAGTTGCCACAAAATTTACTGGCTAGTGAATGTTTTTAACAACATTACAACAATTCTTCATTTAACATTTTGTACATTTTCAGTGCATTATTGAAAGAATTTTGTTGAAATATTATAACATTTGTATTGTTAATAAATTAATTTTGAAATAATTAAATTTAAAATGTGATTAAATAATGACCAAATAATGGACAGTCAAATTTGAGATATTTCTTATTTTTGAGCAGGCAGTGCTTAACAAAAGTTCATCGGCGTTGAATGTTCAGTTGAATTTTTTGAAATCCAGCAAAAAGTTAAATGAGAATAATGAGCTGGTCGTGCAAGGAGATGAAGAAACCAAAAGTATTTCTTTAATAATTTTATTAAATGTCCATTTCATTGTGATTACTTTCTGGCAATGTATACATTTTTTTATGAGTGTTTCAATAAATATTTGTAAGATGATTATTGTTGATTATTGTAGATTTATTTAATTATTTTCAACCCTCTTGTTATTATTTCTATTTAAATATATTTTTTTAATATTAAAAATATTTGAATTTTTTCTATAGTATATAATTTTGCATGATTTGTATGAATAAATTTATTAGCATATAATTGCAATTTTGTCAAATATTTATTTATAGTCTAAAAATATGGCCTTTCATAGTTGACTTCATATTTCAAATATCATTCATATTTTTACGTCAGTTAAGTTGCCGAGGTACGTGCGAGTGAACACACTTCAGGCGACCACCGCTGATGTCGTTGAACATTTCCAGAAGGATGGCTTCATACACGTCAGACACATTTGCCGTGATTACAACGAGTATGTTTTATTTTTTCTTGATAAGTTGTTCATCATAGTCTTTAAAAATTATTTTTTCTTTGGCGTATTTTATTCAAAGTTGTGATTTGTTTTCACTATTTGATGTAACTAATTTTTCAAATATTTTTGTTATCAAATTAAAATAAAAGTTATCATTGTTCTAATTTTATTTAAATTTATTTAATTTTTGAAAAATTATGAAAAAAAAACAGATTTCTGACTGAGGTGGGCAAATTGAAGGCCAAAGAGTTCATGACAGACTACACGTTGAAGGACCTCCTGGTTTTCCATCCTGGTACCTCATTCTTTGGTCACATGCTCTATGATAGGGGAGACATCATTTTGCAAGATAAGGTTGGTTGGTTGGTTGAATGGTTGGCTGGCTGGTTGGTTGGCTGGCTGGCTGGTTGGTTGGCTGGCTGGTTGGTTGGCTGGCTGGTTGGTTGGTTGGTTGGTTGGCTGGTTGAGTTAGTTATTTTTTGGTTATCATTCAAAAGAATGTTGAATGAACATTCAGTTATTTGATTGCACAAATAAGTTAATGAATGAATTAATTAATTAATAAATGAATGAAAGAATCGATGGATGGATTAGTTGATTTTTTTGAGTGATCGATTTATTGACGACATCACAGGCCAGCTGCTTAGCTGCCTCAGCACTGGCTCCTCCCCCAGGCAGCAAAGTGATTGACAGCTGTGCAGCTCCCGGAAACAAAACTTCATACCTGGCTGCTATCATGGAGAACAAAGGGTTTGGGCTGATGTGCTGATGATGATGGTGATGATGATGGTGGTGGTGGTGATAATGGGATAGTGGTGATGATGGCGATATTGACGATGATTTTAATGACAGATTAGAATAAAATTTTAATGACACCCTGATGGCAATGGTGACAATGATCGTGGTGCTGTTGTCTATATTTATTCATCACGAATGATAATTGGAAGCAGTAATTTTTCAAAAAAAAAATAAATAAAATAGATAAACAATTTCCACGTTACACAGGAAGATCCATGCATTTGATCGTGATGCGCACAGATTCTCAACCATGCAGACGATGCTGCTGAAGGCGGGAGTGCTTTGTGCAGTGTGCAAAAATTTGGATTTCCTGACCGTGAACTGGAAGGGCAGAAATGCTAATGATGCTGGCTGTGGCAGCTCTTACGACGACGTTGAGTTCATGCTGGTCGATCCATCTTGCAGTGGGTCAGGTCGGTGGGCTGGTTGATCGGTCGGTCGGTTGGTTGGTTGGTCTGTTTCTTTGGTTGGTTGGTTGGTTGGATGGATGTGTTTGATTGGTTGATAGTACAATTGATATGTTGATCGAGTTGTTGGTCAGTTAATTGACCAAGCTAAATCAATTGTTCACTGTTGACTGAACTCACTTTGCTTGCCTCATTTTACAAATAGATAACTCAACTTGTTCAATGAATATAAAATCTAATATACTCCTTCCCATCACGTCATTACGTCAGGAATCCTTGACAGATACGACGTTGACGACGACAGCAATGACGTCACAACGTCGTCGTCAAAAAGTAAGCTATTGATTGGTCGGTTGAAATCGCTGTCGAATTTCCAATCGATGCTACTGAACCACGCCATGAGGAACTTTCCATCCGTTCAGCGGCTGGTCTACTCGACATGCTCCATCCACAAAGAGGAAAATGAAGACGTCGTACTGGACGCTCTCCAGAGAAACAAACACTTCCGGTTGGTCAGGATTTTTCCGGAAATAATCTCGAGGGGAATTCCCAAAAACATTAGTGATGATAATACTGCTGGTTGTGGTGGTGATAATGATGATAACAACATGGAAGTTGATGATGATAATGATGATGCAGTGCGCGAATCTGAAAGAAGGAAGAAGGAAAATAAAAATGAAATGGATAAAATTAGTAATAGTACCATGACAAAAGATGATGGTGATGATAGTGATGGCAGTGACCTGACGAAGTGTGTGAGGTTGAATCCGTCGAAAGATCTAACTAATGGCTTCTTTGTGGCTTGTTTTGAGAGGAAGGTTGACGTCGCTGTGGCCGATGTCGATGGTTGTGGTGGCGTGTGTCCGAGGCATCAGCTACAGCCACAAAAACGACAACAACTACTTGACAAGGAACATAAAATGAAAGAACATCAGAAGCAACAACATAACAACCATCAACAACAACAGAAACAAAACATGCAACAAAAGCAGAAAAACAAAAACGTTCAACTACAACAAGCCAACCAACAGCAACAAAACAAAAACATTCAACAACAACAAACCAACATGGCATCAGATAAACATAGAAGCGAAACATGCCAACGGCAGCTGAATGACGAAAGTAATCACGACGGCGGCGACGTAAGCAAAGAAATTAAAATGACAAAGAAAAATAAAAAAGACAAAATGAAATTAGCAAACTCTCAAGTATTTTTTAATGATGATCATTTGTGATGACGATGACGTCAGTTATGATGATTTTTATGATGACGTAATAATATAATATTGTTGTTGAATTTTTATGGACTTTTTTGCCCATAATGACAAAGAGATAGATAGTTGAATAGGATGATTCCATTCTACTAGACTGTTATACTTTTTTTTCAAAAATTCACCTTAGGACGTAAAAGAAGAGAAAGTTGGTGACAAACTGGATGGAACGTTTAACGAGGCGAGACAAGGTAAGAGGAAGTTCATCGATGAAGATGACGACGACAATGCCAGCGGTGATTGTGGTGGCAATAAAAAATTGAATTTCTCTCCGATAAATGATGAAAACAAAACTGACGTGGCGTCCATAAATAAAAACAGCCAAAATAGTTCGGCTAGGGGGAGAAAATTGTTGAAAAAGAGAAGTCGCCCGAAGCACAAAAAGCCGATCATATACGTCCCTAAACGGCAAAATAAACCCGCGAAAGCATCTTGAAACAAAGGCTATCTTATTTTTAAGTTATGTTTTTAGTGGATTTTGTTTCAAAATTGCATTATTCTTTCTCTCTTTTTCTCTCTCCTTTTATATCTAAACTTTTCAATTGTTCTACTAATAAAAATATAAATACTTGTTCGGCTTTCCTCTTAATCCGAAGTTCCACATTGTGGTTGTGATGATGATGATGATGATGAAAGTGATGATGATGAAAGTGAAGATGACTAGATTTTTAGTACTAAGAAAAGAATCCACTAACCTTAGTTTAACTTGTAACTGACAAATCGATGATTTGATGAAAGTGATAAGGATGTGATGACGTTCATGAGGATGATGGTGCCGACTTCCTATGAAATGATGATGACGATGATGATGCAAATTGTTAGAGTTACCTGGTAATGCTCACCTTGATGATGTTGACGTCACAATCGAATTAAATTAAGAAACTTTTAAAATGTCAGGATCGATTGCTTTGATGTGTTAGTTTATGATCACACATGTATTTGTGTATGTATGTGTATGTGTATATTTGTATATATGTGTCCGTGTATGTGTGTATGTATAAGTAATGCAAGTAAGTGTAAATCGAAATATACGAACTTGTTGAATAAGTATTATTATTGCATTTGTTTTGCATTTTACTAAGATTGCTATAGTCATGCTATTAATAACTTTATTATTATTATTATTATTAACATCGAAATCACATATACAAGAATTAGTCTCAAAAACAAAATGAAAAACGACAATAAATAGATTGATTAATGACTTTAAATCATTTGAATTCAAATCTCGCCTGCAATGATAATGATAAATGTGATAAGATGATGATTGATGCAATGGAGTGTAGATGTTGAGGATGATTGTAATGGTAGATCTAGAGTAAATCTAGAAGCCGGTGCCTCACCTCTGCCACGCTGTGTTAAAAGTTTGTAAAAGTCGTTCTTTTAACGGGAAGGTTAGTGTTTCGGAGGAAGAAATTGACATTAAGCCCAAAAATGGTGTTATTTAAAATTTTGGCCACATTAAGGTAAAAGTTGGTTCCTTGAATGGATGAATAAATGATCTCGTATCTTTCCACTCATCTTTTGTTTCTTCATTCAATTTTGGACGAACAAATGAATGAGAGATGGGCGGACTAGTTGAAGATGGACTAATTAATATTTGGGCAAATGGAAAACCGAAGTTGGTTGAAAAATAGCTTAGTGATTGATACTTTGGTGAATGAAAAAATGAATGAATAGATGAATGAATGAATGAATGAATAGATGGATGAATGTTCTAAATTTAAAACGTTTCATGAGTGAGCCTAAATGGAAATTAATAAATCGAAGCTATTGATTGAAGGAAAATGAACGAACGAATGACGATTGAGTGGTTGAAGAAAATGAGGTGAAGAAATGATTGAACGATTTAAAAAACGAATGGAGGAATAAAAGTTGAAATGAGATTCACATTTGTGCGATAGAAAGATGAATGGCTTCAAAATTTAATAAAAAACTGAAAAATTGATACTGCATAGGCTTTCACCATTTAAAGAAGATGAAAAATTAATAATTTTTATTAATGAATTAACAAATGAACTAATGAATGATTGAACGAAAGAACGAACAAACGAATGGGTGATTGAGTGAGTGGATGAATAAGTGAATGAGCGATAATACCTTAAGTGTGAATTAAAAGATGGATGGACAATGAATGAATGAATGAATGAATAAATGAATGAATGAATGAATAAATGAATGAATGAATAAATAAAGAGAAAAACAGCAGGCAGTTGGCCAGGAGCGTTTGATATTTTTTCAATAATTATTTTAAAAAATTTTTTGTCCGTGATAAATTTTTCAACGTTTCACCGCTAGGGATGTCGTTGATGAAAATGATGCTGATGATGATGAACATTGTGGAAATGATGATGATGATAGTATTGTGAGGATGATGATAGTATTGCGGAAATTATGATAATGATGGTATTGTGATGCTGATGATGAACATAGTGGAAATGATGCTGATGATGATGAACATTGTGGAAATGGTGATGATGATGGTATTGTGATGATGATGATGATGATAGTATTGCGGAAATTATGATGATGATTCTTATGGAATTTATGATAACAATGATGATTATCGCAAAAATTACAATGGTGGTTATTGTGCAATTTAGGATGATGACGATTATGAAGTAGAAATTATGAAGACATATGCAATTGATGGCTATCGTCACTTTAATCAGTGACGACGCGAAAAATTTCTTTTGAGATGATTTAGTTTTTTAAATATTCGTGTTGCTCCAATACGTTTTTGGTTGTTTGAAACGTTATTGAGGTAGATGTTAATGTTATTCTTATGTTTCTGGCTATAATTTTTCCTGGTCCATTCTTGTTGGCAAC
This sequence comes from Helobdella robusta, assembly GCF_000326865.2. Lineage (NCBI taxonomy): Eukaryota > Metazoa > Annelida > Clitellata > Rhynchobdellida > Glossiphoniidae > Helobdella > Helobdella robusta. The sequence goes on along the minus strand of NW_008704941.1, from coordinate 1,009,403 downwards.
TGTCTAGTTGTTCTTTGGTTTGAGCAATTAATTTCTTTTTTTTCCTTTCAAGTTCAGTGACGACGCATTGATGGTTATGTTGATGCAGATGATAATGATAGAATGAGATAATGATGATAAAAGGAGATAATAGCTGTGATGATGACGCTAGAAAAACGGCGATGACGATTCTGAGTGGCTAAAGTTTTTAATTTTTTTCACAAAGGTTGTCACTGTAATGATGATTAAAAAGATGGCAAATGAGTACGATGATGACGACAACGATTTGCGGCACGGATAGTGATAACGATGACGTCACGATGGTGATTATGATGACGTGGAAGTACCCCAGGGCGATTCAACAACACATTTTCTTTGCACCGCTGGTCTCAGCATTGGGCGGCTGGTGTACGCTTGGCTGAATGTTTAGAATGACGTCATGTTTATTGGTGACATCAAGTTTATAACGTCAAACTTATAGCTTCAATTACATCATCGTAATAGTAGCAACTTAATGACATCAAGTTTATTATAACATAATGATTTTTTTAATGTATGAAAAATTTACTACATGCATTTATATTTGTTTTTCTACTATTTTGTTCAGTTTATGTGTTTAAAAATTGTTTAGTTAGCTTTAGCACGCATCAGTGGGTTTGGATGGCTGGCTGGTTGTACTGTTTCCAATGTCTGTCCTGATCGTTTTATTGATTCAAAAGGGTTTTTTAAGAAAAAATTTATTATTTACGAATTTACAATTTTTATGGTTTTTTTTTTGTTAAAAAACTTTTTTTCCCTTTCTATTTTTTCTCTTCTAAATTTTAAATCTAGAGGATTTTAAAATTTTGTATGTATATTTAAAAATAAGTTAAAACTTGGTTTGCTCTTAAGTGTGTTTTACTTCATTTGTTTGTTGCTTTTGTTTCATTGTGGCTATTTTCGTTAGTTTTCGTTTCAACTACGGTTATAATTAAAACAATAATGTATCATGATCATCTTCATTCGTTTTTTAATTAATTAATTAATTCAACCATACATTCATTCATTCATGTCTGTAAAAAATTTATCTGTTCATGCATTCATTCGTTCGTTCATTCAATCATTCATTCAACCGTCTTTTACTCTACAGAATGGTAACACCATTATTTATTTTATTGTCCGTCATTTTATTTTTCTGTTTACTCTTTCATTTCAACTTTCAAACATTCATTGGCTCATCAATTCGATACTCTGCCCACTATAATTTGTTATTTTATTTGTCAGCTTCTAATCCGTCAACGAACACACACACACGTACACACGCGCGCGCACACACACTTACACACATACAAACAAACCAACAAAAAACACACGCACACACGCATACAAACAAACACAAATACGCAAATAATAATAGACTGGTAATTTCCAACCGATGGTTTTATCACTACATTGCCAATAGGCAGCTCTTTATTGGCAGACATTATTACATTTTAGGCTGGGGTTATACACCGGGACCTACACACACACACATACATACACATATACACATACATGCATATATACAAACATATATACACATATATACATATATAATCATATACAATCATGAATGCAGAAATTTATACATTAATATATATATATTTGTAGCTATATAGATACGTATATGCTTATAAATACATGAAAATACATTAGGTAACACAAGCATACAAACATATACATGCATATATAAAATGATGGTAATATAATATATATATAAATATAAACATATATTTATTTATCCTTATGCATACGTACACTACAAACATATTAACATACAAACAACCATAAAAAAAGAATACAAATACAACATACGGAAAATCTATAGACACTGTTGTAGTATAAAAATCTTTGCATCATAACGCAGAATGAATCACATACTTAGTACATGTTAGATACGTCTAGTGTGTAGCCATTTATTTAGGGGTTCGTCTAGAGAGTTCCATGTTGTTGCAGTCTAATTGATTTTGGTTGTCGTCGTGCCACCACTATATTGTCTTCACCATCATCATCAACAACAACAACATCATCATCATCATCATCTACTATAACATCATCATCCGCTATAACATCATCGTCATCATCTTCATCATCATCCTTATCATCGTCATCATCATCATCATCACAACCGCGGTTTCACTCCTAGCGTGATATTTATAATTGTTGTTGAAGTGAATTCCTCAGTATGTGATGGGGTGAGTCTGTAGAATTGTCATGAGCTCACATTTTTGTATGTTTTCGTACTTACGTATTTGTGTATGTGAGAGTGTTTGTGTGTGTGTATGTATGTGTGTGTGTGTGTGTGTGTGTGTGTGTGTGTGTGTGTGTGTGTGTGTGTGTGTGTACGTCATGTGTGTGTGATCTACAATTTTTTCAAGTTTTAGCCAAGTCATTTTAATTAGTTAAAATTAGGTATATATACGTATATCTAAACAAATCTTTCGTTTTTTTAATCTCGACATTTCTTCAAACTCACAATTTAATATATTTTAATACGTGCGTGAAGATGAATGATTTATTGCTTTTAGTAGGCGGTCTCTATGAAGTAGTCCGGTTCTTCTGCTGCTACACACACACGCACACACACACGCACGCACACTCACACACACACGCACGCACGCACACACAAATAAACAAACGGACACACACTACGCATATGATATTGGTACTTATAAAACAATTCTTACACGGACTCTATCTAATACTTTTTTGTTTATGTTTCCGTGTCGTGTTGGAATTTTTTATGTTTGTGTTTAATTGAAGAAATGCATGTGCTGTTTTTTGTGTGTACGTGCATGTACACACATGCAACATGTGCGTGATATATGTCTTACTTCTTTTTGAATTATTTTTCTTCGTCTATTTCTCTTTCATTAATTTTTTATTTTTTCAATTTCAATATTTCTATCTATCATTTTTCTGTCTCTCCCATTTTTTTTCTTCCAATCTTTGTCCTCCTGTCTCTTTCTCTTTTTCTCTGTTTTCTCTGCCTTTCTTTCTTTCTTTGTCTTCTTTTCTTTTTCTCTAGTCAATATATTTTCATGTGGAAAAAATTGAAACTTACCCGACCCTGGAATGAAGTTTCAGCTCCAGACCAAAACTTGCAACACGCGACGAATCATTAAACTCTAGCAGCAAAAACTTGCATTAACGTAATGAGGACCAACCTCACTTCAGTACAAGACGGGCCGGACGAAATTATTTCTGAATTTAAATTAAAAATGACTTATTATGATATACAAGTTATGAAGAAATACGACTGCACTCATACTCTGATGAAATCAGAAAAAAAACAAGTCCAATAGATATAAAAATGTAAATAATTAACTTGAGAACAATTTTATACGCACCCATACGCAAACACGCATACTCACGTACACACACGCACACAAACACGCACGTACACACACGCACGCACGCACACACAAACACAAGAACAAAACATAATGATGTATACAATTAGATGCAACGCATCGGACGTGCCAATGTTGTGTGTGTTCTTTATGAGCAATCTCCTCATCATGGTGCTCTCTACACGCACACTCACATCTCGTACATGTACGTACATATAAAAGTGTATGTGTAATTGTGTGAGTGTGTTTGTATATGTGCGTATGTGCGTGCGTGCGTGTGTATTTGAATGTATTTGTGTTAGTTTAGTACAATGAATGGCCGCAAAACATAAAATAAAATGTACACAACAGGTAGGTGTTCTACTACTTCTACTATTACTACTACTACTATTACTACTACTACTACTACTACTACTACTACTACTACTACTACTACTACTACTACTACTACTACTACTACTATTCGATTATCAACTTCAAGGCGACAAACACCCCTAAGTGTAACATTAAACGCTAGGTAAGTTGCATTGCTGATGATCGTCATTCCATTCAAAACAGCGTTTTATAATTAATAATAATAATAAGAAAAAATATAATAATAATAATAACTATAATTACTACCACTACTATTAATAATAATTTTATATAGTATATAAAAATTTTTTTGTTCCCCAATAATATTATTATTAATATACAAACGGAGTTCTCGCTGAAAAAAAAGAACAGAAAGAGCGAGACTAACAACACAAACTACGGTAACACTATTGATATTCAGGTTCGCTTTGACGTGGAACATACTCATACATATTCATATACATACATATTTTATACATATTCATATGTACGCCTGTGCGTGACGATGACGACGACGATGACGATGGAAAACGTAGAGACAGACTGCACTTGAAATATAGCATTTAAATTTGTAATGTACGGATTACGATTGGGCTGCTCTGTGTTGTGTTGCTATGAAATTTTTTTTTCCCAGTAGTAAAAATAATAAACATAATATAATAATATTTTTTATTATTTTGGCTACTACTACTCTATTACAGCTACTACTACTACTGCTACTAGTACTACTGCTGCTACTACTGCTACTACTATTGCTATTACAATCTCTACTACTACTGCTGCTGCTGCTACTACTAATATTACTACTACTACTACTTTTACAACTGCTACTACTACTAATAAAATAATAATATAATTACGAGAAATATAAATTAGCGTTGTTCTTATGAAGGAACATGCCACTCAAGTTGTGTGACTCTGTGTTCTTGCTCAAATAACTTGTCATGTTCAATGATGACATTTCATGTTGTTGTTTTTGTTTTGTTGTTGTTTTTATATCTGTGTGAGTTGACGTAGTAGTAGTAGTAGTGGTAGTAGTAGTAGTTGTTGTTGTTGTTGGCGTTGTTATCATCAATGTAAATGATCTTTAGAAGTATTGTTGCTTTTTACATATACCGAATGATATTATGATAATATTAATAAAACAAAATGACGTCATGTGAAGATGTTTTTGGTCTCCTCAGCATTTTCTAGATCCGGTGATTATAAAATTTTTTTTATTTAATTGGTTTATTTGGTAAAATTATAAATTATATATAAATAAATATAAGTATATACTAATTATGTAGTATGAAGAATACGACACCAACTAAAGAACTCCCTTTGCTAAAGAACTAACTTTGTTTTGTTCAAAGAACATACCTACATAAACCAAAATTGCACTGAAGATGATTTGTGAAAAATTGAAATAAGGCCTATCTGCAGGATGAATTCGGATAACAACAGTTTCATTAAATTTTTATGATGAACTTGGATGATAATTAATTCTATTTCCAATAAATTGGACAATTTCCCAAAAATTCTATTGAAAAAAATTGAAAAGACAAACTTTAAAATGATTAATGCTAACAATTCGGTAAAATTTAGAGCCTCAAGCGGATATCAGCAATGCGATTTCAAACCAAATAAAATTCACAAAACTCCGCGGATTCTGCGGTCTGCGGATTCAAGTGCGTTTCCAAACAACCGCCCGCAAAATTAAACCATTAATTTTCTAAAATTTTCAGAATAAAAAAATTTTGTTTTTTAGTTTTTTTGCATATATGTACGTGTGTGAGTATGTATGTATATTTAATGACAATAGCTGAGTCTCTCTGGGGTATATATATATACATATATATACATATATATATATAAATATATATATATATATATATATATATATATATATATTATTGACATATGACACCTTGCTGACAGGTATATATAGGCCGAGTTGTGTCGTTCACACGTTTGCTGGCTGGCTACATTGCGCCGTTAATTTCTAATATATAAATGTTAGTAGTGTTTATTGTGAAAAATAATTTTAATTAATTATTATATATATATATATATATATATATATATATATTGATTATATATTGTGATTATATTATATTGTATGTACATATAGCATATATGTGCGTGTGTATGTGACATACTCTAAATGTTGTAGATCTATTGTGGGAGAATTAGTAAATGTCATTTTAAAATATTCTATCTAGTTGATCAAACGTTAGCGTAGAAGTAAAGAGTAAATTAGTTGATTTGTTTAAAAAATATATAGAGAGAAAAAGGTTTCGTTACCATAGCCATTTTATATTGGAAATATTTTTGATATTTTCTGTTGTCTAATTGTAAAATTTCAAACGCAAACAGTTGAAGAGCTAATTTTTTTAAGTCACTAACATAATGTGAAACAGTTATTACCCAAACGAAATTGAAAAACATGCTGATTTGAATGAATATCGTTACTACAAAATTTTATGTCTGTTATAGTTGTCTGAATAGCATTCCACTCGTAGAGTTATCATTTGAAAAATAAAACTTGAAAGACGAACAATGTGAATATTTTAACTGTTAACGAACATTATACCACTATTGATTTAAATAAATTAAACGAGAATAAGCGAAAATAAATAAAAATTTATTTTGCTCCATTACAAAAAATAAACCACTTCAAGATAAGCTAGACAAAAAAAAACTTGAAAAATGGCATATTTAAAGAGACGACAAATTTAAATTAGAATGGATAATTAACACTGACTTCTGCGCTAGATTGAAGTTTGTAAGGAGAATGTTCTTACGAAGCAATGTGTTATCCTTCCATCTCCCGCCTGTCACCAGCAAACTCTCCGAGTGACAGGTTAGTGGTTTCATTTCACTAATTACAAAAATTACAATAGCAATGGCGACAGCCACGCGACAACAACAACCACAGCAACAATAACAGCGACGACAGCTACTACAGCTACTACTATTACTATAACAACGGCAACTTTTTCTATTACTACTACCACCGCACCTTAAAAATAACAACAACAACTACTACAACTTCTACTACTACTACTACTACTACTACTACTACTACTACTACTACTACTATTACTACTACTATTACTACTACTTCTGCTGCTGCTGCTGCCACTTTACTACAAATACTACATTTTGTTTCACTTAAGTAACAATTAAACTCTCTCCGCCATATTACCAACAATGCTTCGGTCGTTCGGAACAGCTTCATCAATGAAGTCAACGTTAACTATTGCCAACACATCACAACATCAACATAACTATGTTAATTATTAATAAGGATCAAATCTGTCAATAGCTATCAATTTAAAATAACTATAGCAAATTCATAATAACATTGCAATAAAATAGAACAAGGGTTAAAATATCAACGATATTATACTGTTACAAACTTACTGAAACAACAACAAAATGTACTACTACCAGTAGTAGTAGTGACTGTGGTAGTTGTAGCAGCCGTAGTAGCAGCAGCAACTGTAGTAGCTGCAGTATTGATAGCAGTAGAAGTAGTCGCAGTAATAGAAGAAGTTGTAGTAACGGCAGTAGTTGTAGCAATGGTAACAAAAAATACTAATCATATTACCATCACTATCAGCACGATTACTACTACCACCACAAATAAAATTTCTGAAATTACTATTCGCAAAGTAACTCGCCTGAAAAGCACATTAGTCAGTACAGAGTAATCATTGGCCGCGCTGTGAGCCATCGCATCCCCCATTAACATAATTTAGGCTTTCATCTTCTCTTATTAAATCATCATCATCGTCGTCGTCGTCGTCGTCATAGCGGCTGTCGTCTTCATCATTGCCATCGTCGTCGTCATCAAGTCGCATGTATATAAGTTTTATAAATTACTTTTTCAAGTAATCACCGCTCTTGTCAACGACATTCACCTATTTTCAAAGTTGGCAATTGTAGTTTGATTATCAAAAAACCAAAACACACACTCGCATACACGCGCGCGCACACACACACACACACAAATAGCAAATACACATATGCACGCACACACACTCACACTGTCAAAACAACATACACAAATGACAGATTTCTCTAAAACGATTTCATACCTACATACTAATTTGCACAGAAAAAAAAATAAAAAAAAAACGCGTTAAAGTAAAAGCAAGGGAATGTCAAGGATAAAGAGGGAGAAAAAAAGAAAGTAAGAGAGAAAGAGAGAGAGAGAGAGAAAAGAAAGAGAGTGCTCCACCATTTATTGTAAATGCTGTGAGGAAAATTAATTCAGGCTAATTTTCAATAGGTATAATGTGAGAATAATTTAAAAGTTAATGAGAATATAAAATAATAACATAAAAATATTTTATGACGAGCAATGATTTCAAATAAAACAGAATACATGTTTACAGCATAACGACGACAACAACAACAACAACAACAAAAACGACAACAACAACAACAACAACAAAAACAACAACAACAACAGAAACAACCATTTCAAAAACAAGAACATTCGTAAAACAACAACAATTACAACAATTACTTTTGCTATCTTAATGCCAACAACGCAACAAAAATTACCAACAACACAACAAATTGGTAGCAACAACACAACAAATTAGTAGCAACATGACAGATAAATTTTATTACTTTGACAGTCTGAACGCAGCGGGACTTAACCCAAGTTAACTCCAACTCGTGCTGTTTGAATATTTCAAACTCACAACAAATAAACATTCTTCAAACCTACAACAACAAATAAACATTCACTTATTCAACACGTACACACGTACACACACACACAAACACACACACACACACAACATACTTTTCACATACTCGCCACTGATGACAGAAATTAAATCATCAATTTCACTTAAGATGTAGCAATGTACAATGGGAAGATACTAGATATTAAGAAAATACCAGCATTGCTATAATAATGTTGCAAATGTCATTTACAAAAAATACTTTAACAGACATTATTATGACAATATTATTATAAACATTTCTTGCAAGCAAGTATAGAATAACATGCAAGTAAATCTGCGTTTGACAGATAAAATTATATTTAAAAATTATTTAACATTTGCAATGCTATACGTCCAATTTATTTTATTATTTTTGTGTAATACCTCCACAATAACATCCAGTCATTTATCATTTGGTGTGTTGAGAATGGATTGCGTGTATATGAAAAAATATTCTAAAGCATTTAAACTGAGTGAGCACAGCAGACAGACCACTACTCCACATAAATCACCATCTAAATGTGTATGTATGTGTGTATAAATGTATGTATCTATGTATGTCTGCATGTTTGTATCATCATCATCGTCGTCACCGTCATCATCATCATCATCAACTATAACACCACCATCATCATCATCACTAACAAACATGGCGTCCACACCACGTGACATCCATCTTCATGATCCCGGCATATAAAATGCGGCAATAGGTCATTCATCTGACTTACTTGAGCAGCAGCCTCCCCCCTCTATCCACCGCCACACCACACCACACCACACCACACCACACAGCACCACACAGTTTTTCTTTTAAAGAGCCAAAGTTTATAAATCAACAAATAGACACGGAGAAATAAATATACAAATAAAAATAAATAAATATTTATGTATAAGCGTGCGTTTGTATGTGTTAATGTACGTGTGTGTATGCGTGCGTGTGCGCATGTGTGTGTGCGTGTGTGTGCCTGTGTAAAACTAAGAAGCTTACAATGGTAGCATAATTATGGAAAAATAATTAGTCTGCAAATAGATGAATGGGCGAAATGATTGATGGTGTGAAAAAGAAAAGAAAATTAAACCAAGAACTAAACAAATGATTCGCTGTTCCATTATACATTTTTAAATAATTACACTAACTATTAAATTCAATTAACAAGTTTAATTAAAAAAATTAATTAATACATTTAATAATTTTAATTAAAATGAAGATATAATGAACAGTCAAAAATATGTAAAAATTAGAATAAAATTACTTTGTATTGTTCCTGTACTTTCCGCGTCTAATTATTATTTTCCCCATTTTAAAGTTGGATCATCATCATCACCACCACCACCATCATCATCATCATCATCCCAACCATTACTATAAACATTAACATTTTCATCATCACCCCCAACAAGATTACCATCATCGTCATGGTAATGGTCATGGTCATCATCATCATCATCACCATCATCATCATAATCCTCGTCATTATCGTCATCATCATCATCATCGTCATCATCATCATCATCGTCATCATCATAACCATTACTATCACCAAACTGCGATGTGAGCAAAATTATGGATTGGCTCTAGGTGAAAAAATATCCGAAAAATCCACCAAGACGTCAAATGCATATTTCTTCCCAACTCCAGTTTTTACTGTGACTTTCTCACTTTTGTTTATAATTTATAAAAAAATAATCTTAATAATATTATTATTTCTAAAAACATGATAAAAATTATGATTAAAAGGACGAATAATGATGATTAATCATATATATATATATATATATATATATATATATATATATATATATATATATATATATATATTTTGATTTTTTTCAGTGCAAATTAGTTTGTAGGTATATATATTTAGTTTTGATGTGTATATAAATATTAAATATGTATGTGTTTGTGTGTGTGTGTGTGTGTGTGTGTGTGTGTGTGGGTATGTATGTGTGAAATTGAGAGTGTGTGTTGATTTGTGGTTCATTTGTTATCTTGCCTATGTGTAAGTTAGGTTATTTTGTTGCAGGCTAATTAGTAATTGTGAATAAGTGTGTGTGCATGTATTTGTGTGTGCGGTTTTTATGTGTGCGAGTATGTGAGTGAGTGTGTTAGTGTGTGTGTTAGTGCGTGTGCGTGCGTGTGCGTAATAATTGTGCCAGTACTCATATGTTGGTCGCTCTATGCATTTTTTATTGACGCGTTAGCAAAGATTTCTCCATAAGAGCGGTGATCATGATCGCAAGGGTCGTGACCTTTTGTTACTTTATTGTTTCTCTTTGTGGCTATTATTATTATTATTATTATTATTATTATTATTATTGTTATTATTATTATTAAATAGGATTTTATAATTATTTCATTATTAATATTTGGTATTTGGAGTTAGAAAATAAAAGGATGTTCCCATTATTATTATTATTATTGTTATTATTATTATTAATCATATTATTATTATATTATTATTATTATTGTTATTATTATTATTAATCATATTATTATTATATTATTATTATTATTGATAATTTTTTCCATTTTAAAATGAAAATTACGTTTTTATAATTTACATCCATCCGATGTATTAATTTTTTTTTTTTTTTTTTTCAAACTCCAAATGCATGCTTGCTTTGCAATTCATAATAAGTTACACTGCCTACTTACTTCACATCGTTTAATACATTTCATTCCAGATTCACGTACACGGCATGAGCAAATTTGTTTTTGCGGGATGTCTCGGGCGGCTATGATTGGAAACATCTCGTAGGTCTCGACGCCATGACTGACAGCGCGCAAACAAACTACAAACAACATCATCAATGACATCAATGACATTATTAGTAACCAACAACTACATCAAACCCAATTAAAACAACCACATCATTGACGTTATTAGTAACAACAACAACATCTAAAGCAACAACATCAAAAACAACAACATCAACAGCAACATCAAGAGCAACTACAAACTATGGTTTTCAAAACTTCTAAAATAACCAATACAACGAATGACACCAACAGTTTTCAAATCTCCATAAGCAGTTGCTTTGGACACCAAGAGGACAATAACCTTTAGCTAGAACTATTACACGCAAGAGATACAACAGCAACCACACTAACAGTTTCAACATCAGCCAAAGTTTTTTAAATGTAAAAATTACGTTTCAAAACTACAGAGAAAATTTGTTGGTATAAAAAGTAAAAATTCAGAATCATCATCATCATCATCATCATCATCATCATCATCATCATCATCATCATTACAATCATCATCATCGTCATCGTTGTCATCATCATTATCTTTAACAAAAATAACTACAGCTAAAATAGCATCAAGGTTATTTTTCAATTCCATCAACAACATCATGAACACAAGAGGAGGCAATTTACCTTTTCCTCTTTTCTCAAAACCTGATTGGTGCACGCTTCTGGTCACGTGTTACATGCTGAATCACGTGGTTGGCATCGCTTCCGCTTTGGCTTTACCGCCTGTGTTTTGGAACTCATCAAACCCAATGTTAGTGAGGATGTTGTTGTTTTTTTCATGTTGATGTTGTTGTTTTTATGTTGATGTTGATGATGATGACGATGATAGTGATGATGATGATAACAATGATAATGATGGTTATATGTGATGTGGTTATGTTGTTTTTATTTATCATAACTTATTTGTATGAATTTTTTGTTTGAAGATTTATGGAAGCAATTCTCATGACTGACGTTCAACAAACATCTCAAAACAAAATGAATGAAAGATGAAAAAAAATTGATTTTACCAAATTCAGAAACGTTACATTCCCATTTTCAAAAGAATGTTGACAAATTAAAAAAAAAACATTCAAACCGATTTCTTTTAATAACACACACACATATATGTATATATAAGTGTTTATATATATATATATATATATATATATATATATATATATATATATATATATATATATATATATATATATATATATATATATCCTTTTTTATCATCATCATTTATTTAATTTAAATTTCCAATCACACACGATTATGTTTTTTAACATAAAATTTGGATCCTTCAATTTTATCCATCATCGATTTCAACACAAACTCTGAAGACGGTTTATTCTAAGTCATCTTTGTTTCCTCCATTTTTTAACAAGATTTCTGATTGTTTGATCACAGGTTAGCAGGATAAAACATTTACGCCATTTTTCGTTAGAAAATTCACATTTAGCTCGCTTCGATGGCATTTTTGAGTGTTGCTTAGAGAAAAAATTGCTTTTTTAATTAAAGTTTTATCTGCTTTTAATGAGCTGTGTTCTTCAACTCTTTTCCCGATAACTTTTTTGAGAGCATTTTACTTCGGTTTATTTTTTTGAACCACGAGACTCAATGGTAAATTTTCATCTCAGTCAGGTGTAGGTATTTGTTCCGACCATAAATTATTATCATTAGTGTTAGTTTCTAAATTTTCAGTAACGACGGATTTTTTCATCAACATTTGACATCTTTCTATCAACTGATTTAACTTTTATATTATTATCATTTTGCAGTAAATCTTTAACAAATTCGTTATTGTCGCCTGCAAATTTTTTTTATTATCCATACACATTGTTTTTTTTATCAGCAGGAAAGGTTGAATTACACGCAACTAACTTGTGAATGTACGTTTTTCATGGTTACATTTAATATCTTGATCTGGGCTAGCAGTTGCTCATTAATATTAATTAGTGAATTAAAATTAGCTGCCATTTTTTCGTTATTTAATTTAATTAAATCTAAAAATTCTTTCGTCGAGTGTCGAGGTATCATATGTGGACTCATGATAACATATTGCGGCATATTTTGAAATAGGTCATTAGCAGCAATGTAGTTAATGATTTCCACAATGTCCATTGCCTTATCCAGGTTGGAATTTCCACGGGCTTTACTCGTTATTTTTTTCTTTTTTTTTCTTTTTTACATTTTCCAAATCGCTTAATAACAAATTTTTACTTGAGTTAGTTCATCATTAGTATAAAAATCAGTAACAGAACTCAAAAACGAAACATTAGCAAAATCATCGACGTTATCATAGGAATACCAGAAAATTTCAGAAATAATACATACATACATGCATGCATACATACATACATACATACATACATACATACATACATACATACATACATACATACATACATACATACATACATACATACATACATACATACATAAATAAATACATACATACATACATACATACATACATACATACATACATACATACATACATACATACATACATACATACATACATACATACATACATACATACATACACACACACAGACACATACATACATACATACATTCATACATACAACAATGCATAGCGCAGACGCAAGCTAATATAATGACAGCCGCAAAGAACAAAACACGCACATGAAGGTACGGAAAAAACATGCGTTATGATCTTCTTCGCAGAATTCGATTGATTTATGTGCACAAGTCGTGGAGTTTATGGAAGAAAAATATAATTACATTTTCAATGTACTCTCTTTGGGAAGGTTTTTTATTTCCTGGTTTGAAAGAAAGAAAATATTAGCGATACAAAATTATTCTCTTTTTTTTCTCATAAAAGTAATAAAATAAAATATGGTGTGTGTGTGAGTGTGTTGGAAAGCCATCTAGAAGCGCGTGTTATATAAGTATTATTTGGAGGTTGTTTCTGTCATTTATCTGTCTACCTGACTATCTTGTTTATTTATTTACCAATTATTCCATCCTTCCATTCATCCATCCATTTATTCGTTTATTTATATTTGTGTTTTCAGGCAGTAAGTTTTTTTTGAATGCATATTTTGCTGAATTCGATTGTATTTACCGGTTTGTTTCTTTTTTTTCAAGTTTCCCACATTCTAGTTAGTTCCTTATATTAAAAATCAAAATTGTGGAATAAATTTCCAAAAGTCTCTTTTATATATTAAAACATGAGTTATGATTATTTCGAAAATTTGAAAACTTCAAAAAAGAAAAGAAACAACTTGATAAATTTGATCAATTTGAACAAAATATGTATTAATTCATTTATTCACATAATAATCTATATATTTTTCATAAATACATATACACTCTTATACTGAAAAAACACTCCAATAATCCCTTACATAAATTTTCCAAAGAATTAAAAAATTTAATTAGCTAATTTCACATTCCAAACTGTATTTTTATTCTAGACTATATAATATAGTACACATATTACAATTTATACTTTTCATATTCATAAACATGTTTTCATCGCTTCAAACCCGTTAACTGAGTTTGATTTAGAGAATTGATAAAAGGTCTACACGAACATTTATTTAATCATTCCGCTCGAGATTTGTTGTAGCGTATTTGGATGACGTAGCACTGGAAGGATGTAATAGAAGAGTATCCAATGACATAGAATTTATTTTAACCATTCAAAACTATCTATCCTACCATTTGAATAGCTGTTCATTATTCTTTTAATTTACCCACTATATTATTACGCTATAAATTGGCTGATTTATGCATTTCTCAGTTCGTTAATTTACTTTTTTGTCGTTTCATTCATTCATTTTGACAATTTCTTCCTCTATCTTTCGATCTTTTTTCTTTTCACTAGAGACGACGAAATCAATCAATCATTATTTTTTCGCTTTTTTTATTCATTCATTCCTTCATTCATTCCTTCATTCATTCCTTCATTCATTCCTTCATTCATTCATTCATTCGTTCGTTTGTTTGTTCGTTCGCTCGTTCGTCCGTTCGACCGTTTGTTCGTTCGTTCATTTATTCATACATACATTCATTCATTCATCCATCCATCCATTCATTCAATCATTCATTTATTCATTCTTTCATTTTCGACACGACCACTCAATCATGACTCTCACTGTTTGGTTATATCTCTTCATTTGCTAAAAACGTTCATAAATGTTTTTTAATAAAGTTCGCCATTTATGATTTTTTATTATTAGTATTATTATTATTTTATAATAATAATAATTATAATATTTATAATAATTATTATCATTTTATAGTAATAATAATAATTATTAATGTTATTACTAATTATATTACAAGTGTAAGTTAATATTTTAAAGCAAACATGATATCTTTTAAAATTTCCAGGTATCTTTTGATTTTTCAAACATTCCCATACAAAATTAATAAAGGATATATATCTTTTTTCTACACAACGTAGGTGTATATCATTTTTTATCTTTTAATTATCTGAGTAGGCTTTTTAAAACCAACCAAATGAACATTCGAGTAAATGTCTAATGAATGGTTGTAGTTGTGGGTGTCGGTTGGTTGTTGAATGAAGCTCTTATTAGTTAGTTAGGTAATTAAATAGATGAGGAAATGAATAAAAATGTGTTATTTTTTCTTAATTCTCGGAAATACATCTATTAGACTTTTAATTTTTTTTTTGAAAAACACTTTTTCAACTATTCAGCAACTTATCCGGCCATTTATCTCTTTTTCATTATTTTTTTCATTTTTCTTTTAATTCACTTTTTACTCTTAGTCTGAACATTCTTTCATAAGCACATACCCACAGACACCAGACACACACACACATACAAAGACACACAGGCGCACACACACACACACACGAACGCATATACCCACACACTTCTATACATTTATATATTTCATTCATATACACCTTCATTCAGTCACTCGTATTTGATTCAGTCGTTTATTCCTTTATTACATTGCCATTTGGTCAGTTATTCACTGGGCACGTAAGGAAGATATCTTTTTTAATTCTGAAATGGACATATGGACATTTAAAACTTTTTATACCTATCTCTCTATCTTTTTGTTTTTTATCTTTGTTTTTTATTTTTTTATCTTCATTTTTTTATTTTTCTGTTTTCATCTAATTGTTTTTTACCTGTTTTTCTTCTTTTTCATTTTTTCATAAATTCTTTTTCCTTCAATATTTCAGTCACTCTTTTATTTTATTTTTTATTTCATCAAATTTTTTTTCTAATTACTGCCATACCGTTTATTTTTAATTAAAAATTTTTATCTATATCTTTTTAATTCCCGCTGGCATTCTCCTCGTTGCTATTAACATATCTCGTCCTTATCTTTTCATAAATCTCCATGAATTTTTATGCAAAAATATTTTTCTAGTGTTTAGTTTTTCATTTAACTATTTTCCAATGCCCTAAATTTTTTAATATTTTTTGTCTATGAGCTGGTGAAGTTTTTGGCACATTTATTTGAAGTTGTTGTAACGTTTTAATGTATTTGCATGTAGTAATAGAATAATCTATAAAAATTCATAAGTAAGCATCAGTTTTTGTACTGAATAAATTGTATTTTATTTCTTTTCTTGAAATTTTAGACATTGTTATGAGAAATTGTAAAAATATTTGGTTCGAAAAATTAATAATATATATTTTCGTTATCACGGATTGAAGATTAACTAATTATTAACGATGGGATTACGTAGCATTTGGTAAATAAATTTATCTATAAAATATTTTCTAGTATAAAAGAATAAAATAAAAATCAATGAACAGGCAAACACACACTCACCGCAATGTGTTTACTTTTTATCATAATTGCTAGCAAATATATAAAAACTCTCTTTCTCACAATCTCTCACTGTTTGTCCTGGTCTCTCTCACTCTCTCTCTCTCTTGGTCTCTCTCTCTCTCTTTTTCTTTCTCTCTCACTGTATGTGTGTTATACACATAGTTATGACAATACAACATTAAAATATATTAATTTTATGTAAGTATACCATCAGTCTATTCGTTGGGCCGTTTAGTGAAAACACATTTGAAGATAAATTAATTAATATTTTTATTTTTTCATGTCATTTATTGTTTTGAAAGTTTAAAATATTTTAGGATTCACTCAAAAGCTCGACATGGTTGGGTTAATTTGAGACCAACCACTGAAAGTCATTCATTTGTAATTCTGTAGCCGCCTTTGTAATTTTTATTAAACAGAGACGTTAAGAATTCAACATCACAGCGTGTTTTTTTGATATTTTTACACTGGTCAAAATAATTTTTTTACATATTACAAATAATAGAATAAATTACATTAAGACGTGTGTCTTTTTAAAATAATTCCATTGAAATAAAATAATACTTCGTGCTCTTTCATAAAAAATTACTGCTCCAAGTATTTCTTCCCAGTATTACTATAAATCGAAACACACCCCACTGAACTGTGAACAGCCGTATGCATTCAATTTACTCTCTGCCCACTCATTAAGCCATTATCGACCTCTTTGCTTTGGTTCATATTTTTTTCTATCAAATAATAAAACACCCATCAAATATTTATTATTTAATTTGTTTTTACTCTACTAATGAATGGAAATTCAATGAAATGACTTTCGCACATAGGTCCTTAATGTCTGAATTAAGGTAGGGCTGTTTACGATAAGGGGGTTTTTCATCCTCTACAAAGAGGAATTGTGATATTACATTTTAATTTATTTCTCTGATGTTAAAAAAACTGGTTTTAATGAATAAACAAAATGGAATAAGTATAGAAAGAGTAGGCAACATTAAATAAAAGCAATTATTGCCATGTCGACGAAGTTGAAATATAAAATAATTGAGAACGTTCGTTAATTAATTAATTAGGGGTTTCCACTTATTAGTGGAAACCTCTAATTAATTCCACTTTCAACTAACACTTTCAATTAATTCAACCTCTAATTCCACTTTCCACTAGAACATTTATGGGCCATCACTTTGTTCTCGTTTCGGAGCTCCAGCATAGTTAATCCAGCCCTGCTCTGATTGGACGATGATGAAGAATGGATTGGAATTTGAAATGAAGAAGAAACATTTTTTTGGTAAGAATTAAAGCAGGCTTTGCGCGGTGAAGAATTATGTTACTCTCATGAAATAAAACACAGCAAAAATAATTTCATAGATGGAAATAAAATTTTATTATTTTCTTAAATAAATTTTTCCTAAAAAATGTTCCAGAAGTGTGAGTACCCAGCAAAGTTTTAAAACATGTTAATATTTCTTAAAAAGGATTCATTAATGTCTTCAAGGAAACCATGAAAAACAAATAAAAAAATTAATTAAACTGACAGATTAAATACACACACGTCAGTCATGCCATCTTCAGTAATAATTTTCCTTATGCATACCTATAACAAGAGCATTTCATATAACACACACACACAGACACGTACACATGCACACATACACACAAAAAGTTATTACAACACACACAAACACACTCACACACAAACACACTTCTTCAACAGTTGGTCGTTCGATTGTTTTGATACAGGTAGATAGGTATGGTACCTTTCTCTTGTATACGCTAGGTTTTTGTTGCTTTCCTGCTTCTCTGCTTGTGTTTGTTTGTAAAATGTTTGCAAATGTGCGTGTGTAAATGTTTGAGTTGATATGTATGTTTGCGTGGGTTTATTTGTTTTTGCGTTTCTTGTAAGTGTGCGTGTGTACATTTCTGATCGTGTGTGATACGTTAAATATTTGTTTATGTGTTTGCTGTTTTCTGTTGTGTGTTTTATATGCGTTTAATACGCACATTGAAATTTTTATAATCACGTATTTAACGAGTTTTTAATACTGTATTTTTATGTTTAGTTTACCATACATGTTTATTAATATGCATACATGTTTATGAAATTGCATACATGTTCATGTATATGTGCATGTGTTTGTTTTGTGTTGGAACGTCGGTGTATATATGTAATCTTGTGTGTTTGTGTGTATGTGTGGGTATTTATTATTTATTCATTCTCTATGCATGGGTTTGGTATGTTTGGTTTGTTCGATTGAAAGTTGATATAGAGATAATTAATTCATCTTTCCTTCAAATTGCACTGTTTGTGTGTCATTTGTACTTGTGTGCATGAATAAATTGTGTGTGTATATGTGTGTGTGTGTGTGTGTGTGTGTGTGTGTGTTGTGTGTGTGTTATTCCTGATATATATTTCCGATGAATTTTCGTTAATTACTGACCTCCGTTAATAATCAAGGTGAACGCATTTGGCTGCTGGCAAGAGGAGTGCATATTCAGGTCTATGTGTTTTTTGTATATGGTTTTCCTCTGTTTGTTTGCGTGCAAGTTTGCGTACAAGTTTGCGCGCGTGTGTGTATGTTTGTTTGTGTGCGAGTTTGCGCGTGTGTGTGTTTGTGCATGTGTGTGTGCATTTTTGCGCGTGTGTGTTTGCAAGCGTTTACGAGTAATGCACGACGATTTATAAAAAGTAAGCTCGATTGCTTGTGATTTTTTAAAACGCCGTGCTGAATAACCAGGCTGGTACATTGTCGTCATCATCATCGCTGCTGTTGTGTGGTTCTGTTTTGGTTCGCTGATCGATTGCATCATTTGCGTGTTCTTCATTATTTATGCTTATTTAATTTGTTTAGCATTATTTATGCTTATTTAATTCACATTTATATATAAATTATATACATATATAGATAGATTTTTACGATAGATTTATTATAGGTGTTGAAGGTACTTACATGGCTTAAACACGTTAACTGACACATTGAGTGAAAAATCAGATGTAAATGTCAAAACGAAGCGTTCGTTTGGTGGAGCCTGTCATTCAGAAGGTTCCCATGATTCAAATCGAATTAATTATATGCTGGTGAAAATAATGAAAAGACATAATAAATAATACATTACAGGCATAAACAAAGACAAAGAAATACAATAATATATAAACATAAAATAAAACACATAAACCAAGTAAAACATCGTGAACATGCACCAACATGCAAACATGACAAAAAAAACATGAACAAACAAACAAACATGACAAACAAACAAACATGAACAAACATACAAGCAATTAAACAAACATACAAACAAATATACAAACACAAACAAACAAACGTAACAAACGAACTTACAATGTGATTCTGTTGATGTCATTTTAAGCCTGAGAGTTAGTTGTTATTGAGGGTTAGTGCGATTATATTGTTGGCGATGCTGGTCTGTTGGTGTGGATTCATTCGTTGACGTGTTGTTTGTGTGGTTTTGTTGTTGTTTTTGTAGTTTGAATGTTGTTGTTGTTGTTTGTTGTTGTTTTTTGTTGCTGAGCTTAAATAGCACGGTGGAATGATCGTCTATTAAATGTGATATTTTCTTCAGTAAGATAAATGATGAACTGCTGACTTTTTAAAAATTTTAATTTTTTTATTTTACTCTATTTAAATATTTATACTATGT
The DNA here is from genome assembly GCF_000326865.2 of Helobdella robusta. Lineage (NCBI taxonomy): Eukaryota > Metazoa > Annelida > Clitellata > Rhynchobdellida > Glossiphoniidae > Helobdella > Helobdella robusta. The sequence continues at coordinate 988,785 of NW_008704941.1, read as the reverse complement.
TATTATTATTTATTTATTTTTTATTTTTTATTTTCTCCAACTGCTGAAGTTAATTAGTCGCAAGCATTCGTTTGATTTGATTAATGTCTTTGAATTTCAAATATACCGGGCTCAATTTTCCTGCCCGCTAAATTTCTTTTCCACTACATACTCACCATTCCATAGCGCTGTGATTGTGTTGTTGTTTGGTTGATATGTTGTTGCTGTGGTTTTTGCTGTTATTGTTGTTGCTGCTTTTTGATGTTGTTGTTGTGAGTGTTGCCGTTGTATGTTGATGCTGCTAATGAAACTGCTACTCTAGCTAGTAGAATCTAGAATGATGATGATATTCATGTTTATGATGATGATGATGTTTATGATGATGATGACGGTGGTGTTGATAATAATGATGTCGGTTAATAATGAGAACGATGATGATATGGATGATGACTAAGATGATGACGACGACGATGATAATGATGACGATGATGACGACAATGACGATGAGTAGCAATATGAACTTACAGATCTATATTACCTTATAACAACAAACAAACTAACAAACAACCCTTCATCGAACGACAGATTGTTCATTTGTTTGTTACAACACAGCACAGTGAATATTTTTTATAGTTAATATACTTTACTTATACTACTACTACTACAAATACTACAACTACTATTTCTACAACTAATAATAACAATATTATTATTGTTACTATTGTTGTTATTGTTGTTATTGTTATTATTAATGTTAGTGCACGCGCGTCTAGTAATCTATATTAAATACACGGCAATCAAGTTTGATTTATCGTCTCGGTTTTGTCGTCTTTGTTAGTGCACATGCATGTATGTGTGTGTGTGTATGTGTGTGTGTGTGTATGTGTGTGTGCATGTGTGTGTGTGTCTGTGCGCGTTTTTTGTAACTGCGTACATATGTGTGTGTACGCTTAGGTGTGTTTGTAAATGTTAGCATCCATGTAATTTTACATGTATTCGTTTGAGTACGTAATTACGAAACTGTATGTATGTATGTGTGTCCGTTTTTTTGTATCTGTATATTCGCTACTGCGTGTGTGTATGTATTTTATGCAAACGTTTTTCATGAAGTCATGTTAGGGCACATGGATGCAGTGGAGGATCAGGGAGGAAACCGGAACATCCCTCCCAGCAGACCACGGAAGAGGAAAATATTGACGATTTTGTGTATTTTGAATGAAGTAGACGGAATTTACCAAAAAAGTGGTTATCAACTAAGAAAACTAAGAATTTTGAAAATCATCAACCCCATACCGATTTTGGAAACAACGGGATTCACGAGAATTAACCAAAAAAGTTCATGTCATCAACATCACAATTTTGAAATCATCCTCACATCAAAAAATTCTGGAACCGCTACTGCATTGAAAGACAAATTTGTTTTTTGATTTTTGATCTACAATTCTATCTTTGTGTTGATACACACACACACACACACACACACACACACACACACACACACACACACACACACACACACACACCATACAAACACACACGCACGCACACACAAACACACACAAACATCATGTGTGTGCATGCTGGTGTACGTGTGTGTACGTGTAAATATTGTGTTTAGTCCATTATTGATGCGTGCCAAAATGCCTCAGGTTTTATTTATATTTTATTTTTCGAATTTCATAAATTTTTAATGAATAAAAATTTGTTTTTAATATATATGATTATTTGCCGTTGTTGGTTATTAATGTTGTTATTGTTGTTATTATTATTATCGTCGTTGTTGTTGTAGTTGGTTGTGTTTTCAATTGTTGTTGTTGTTTTTTAACAGTGGTGTCATCAATCATCATAAATTATTATTATTAATATAAGTAGTGGTAGTAATAGCAGCAACAAAAGTAGTAGCAGCAAGAGTGGTAGTAGTAGTGGTAGCAACAGAGTAGTAATCGTAATAGTAGTATTCTAGTAGCACTAGTTTTAGCAGTACTATTTGTAGTAGTAGTGGTAGTAGTACTAGTAGCAGTTGAAATAGAAGTAGAAGTAGTAGTAGACGCGGTGGTAGTAGTAGTAATATTTTCTCGTCAACAATCCTTTCAAACTTTAAAAACATCATTTTTTCCATTTTCATAATACTTCCGTCTAATTTTTCGTCTTCCAGCTTTTTCTTTGTTTTTTTCTCCATGCAAGAGTTTTTTTTCTTCATTTTTTCATTTTTTTTCTTATTTGCACCTGCATGGAACGCAACAGGTAAGCAAGCTGTTGTTGTTCAATCCACACACACACACACACACACACACACACACACACACACACACACACACACACACGCACTCACGCACACACACACACACACGCACGCACTCACAGATACGCACAGACAAGCAAACAAACAACATATCTTCCTCTGTTGATTCATCGTCGTAACGCATATTGACAAATCATTTCTTTGGACGCATACTGATGTTGCTGATGCTTCTTACATTAAATAATGACAACAACAAACTCAATGTGATAATTACATTAACAAGAGTTGGAACAACCGTGTGTGAATGGAATGACGGTCCCAAATGAACTTAAAACACTCATGTCTTGAAATAATCGTCATAAATTAATTAAAAATTAAATTGTTTGTTTGGGCCTCCTAAATAGAAAAATTGTATTTTCTGTGAAACAAAAGGCTTCATAAATACTGTTGACATTATTGATTATTACAGAAAACTCAATATAATCAGCAGCTGCTACGACAACTACAACAACAGCTATAAACAACAGCAACATCAACAACAACAGCAACATCAACAACAGCGACAAAAAAATGACATCATTATTTTATAAACACAATATCAACAACAACAACAACAAAATGACAACGATAATATAAACACAACATCTCCAACAATAGCTACACTAACATAGTCATTAAAACAAATTCATAACACTCCCAATAAAAAACTAATAATATAATTATACCATTATCACTATCTGCATCTGTAACTGAAATTGATTGCCTGGTCTTTTTCTATTATGAAACAAATTTTGGAGACTCCTATCCAGACAAAAAAAAAACAAAAGCAAAAATTCCCAAAACAAACATAAACAAAAAAAACAAACAAACAAACAACAAACAAATAAACAAACAAAACTACAAACACACACAGACAGACATCTACACACCTACACACACACGCACACACAAATTTACACACACACACACACACACACACACACACACACACACGCACACACACACACACACACTCACTCACACACCTACATACACTCACACACAATAACCACAATTACTATAGCGACAACTACAATAACGGCAACTACAACAACGACAACTACAACAACGACAACCACAACAACTACAACTACAAAAAACACGCATCATCATTCATCAGCAACTGAAAAAAGGAAGGTATTGATGAAACCATGATCATAAACAATTCCATGCACATCAAAATAAAAGAACAACTACATTAAAAACAACAATAACTACAACAACAACTTCAACAACAACTACAACAACAGCAACTACTACAACAAAAACTACAACAACAAAAATATTAACAACAAGGACTCAGCATTCATAAACAACATACGAAAGAACATCAACAACAACAAAAAATAAACAACTAAACCAACAACTTAATAACAACATCAAAAACATCACAAAAACACGGCACAACATCAACAACATCTAGAAAAAATCTAACAACAACAGCGTCAACATTTAACAGTCACCACACCAACAATGGAAACAACAATAACCAAAATCAAAAACAACAACATCTACAAAAATATTCAGCACAGCAACAACAACACCAAGCACAAACACAGATACGAAATACATTAGACGAGCGAATACAATCGCAAAGAACATATAGCGTGCTATGATATATATTCTATTCTTTCCTTCTCGCTATCTTTGTTTTTATATCTATGCAACTGTTTTTTTTTGTTCATTTATCTATGCAGTATATGTATATTTTTTATCTTTGTTACACGTATCTATTCTTTTTAAATTCAGCATCGTTTGAATAAAGGCTTCACAATAATCAATGAAAAATGCAACAGCATATAAATATCAACATCCATAATAATAATAACAACGACGACGGACGACAACAACAGAAACAACATCAAAAACAACAACAACAATAATAATAAAATAAATTAATATAAAAAAATAACAATAATTTTATTATCTAAATATGTAGTAGTGGCAGTAGTAAGTGTAGCCGTGATAGTAGTAGTAGTAGTAGTAGTAGTAGTGGCTCTAGAAGCAGCATCAGTCCTAGCAGTAGTAGTACTATAGTATTTGCAGTATTAAATGTTTATAAAAAAATAATTTTCACAAAATATTATAAGCACATGATGATGACGATGATGATGACGATGATGATGATGATGATGATGATGATGACGACGAAGACGATGATGGTTAAAATGGTTATATTCGTATTAATGACGACATTGAAAATGGATTTTGGCAATTAGGGGATGATTTACGATGATGATTGCACTAATAATGAGGATGATCATGATCATCATTGATAATATCTTTTACATAAGCAACAACTACTGTTGAATCAGTATCATCTTCTTCACCATTATCATCTTCATCATCGTCATCATCACCACCATCGTCTTCGTCATCATCACTACCAAAACCGTTATCAATATTGTTATCATCTTCATTTTTTATGAGGACGAAAATATACAGAAAGGAGCATAGATATATATTTATCTACACAGCGGCGACACGGGCGACAATAGATAACAAAAAAATTCCAAAGAAACAAACAACATAGATAAAATAGTAAAGCAGAAAAACGACTACACACTATAATGTAACAACAACAACGACAACAACAACGACAACATCATCGTCAACAACAACTACAAAACAACAATGAAAGCAAAGAACTTCAACGTAATAAATGTCAATAACATAATTTTTATTATAAACAACATATCAAAAACAAACACAATCATCAAAAATTCATCATCATCATCATTTTTGTCGTCATCATCTCATCATCATTATCAACATCATGAACGCCACCACCACCATCATCATCACAATCATAAGCAACGTATTAAAGAAAGAAAGTTGGTTGGCTGTCTGGTTGTTTGCTTGAGTGATAATGATTTTATCAGCTCATTAATCACAAAGAACGCTGCATTATAAACCACCAATCAACTCATCAACAAGGATTGTAATGATGGTAATGATAAAAATGATAATAATATAAATATTAAAATTTTCAAAATAAATTGTCAATCGTTGGAGCAGCTTAAATAACGAAACAATGTCAGCTGTATCGATGAACATTTTTAGAAGCAAGTTGGCCAAATTGAGATTGAAACATAATTGTAGTGGC
>NW_008704941.1:980876-983080 GCF_000326865.2 Helobdella robusta | reverse complement strand
CGTTATCATCATTATCATCATCATGACGATTATGATGATGATGATGATGATGATGATGATGATAACTTACTCACATCTGATGATTAATGATGGCAAGGTATTATTAACGTTGTTTGTTCATGAAATCAATCAATTATATAAAGGAACATCATCACTCAATCAATACACCATCACATGTGTTGATAATGAGCAGCTACAACATTAACTACAACAACAACAACAACAACAACAACAACAACTACTACAACAACATTAATAACAACAACAACAACATCAACTATAACATCAACGACAACAACAACAACAAGAGTAACTATCACATTAATACTTACCTTAAAAAATCAGCAACATCAACATCATTCATTGGAACAACTACAACACAAATCCCAGAAAAAAAACATTACCTTTGATTACAATCACATTACCAAGCAAAATTTCACTAAAATTTTCAACCTTGCAGAAATTTTTTTAAATACATTTTCCAAAAAATAGACTTCAAAAATTCATTTATATGGGAATGAGAAAATATAACTTGATGTTGTTGTTGTTGATATTGTTGTTGTTGTTGATAACTTCATTTTTATTGATGTTGTTGATGATGTCATTTTTGCTAGTGATTGTTGTTGAAACTAATGTTTTTTTATTGGGGTTGACATCAACATCGTTAATAAAATCCTCAACACATTAACAACTGAAAAATATCATTGTAAACATAAACAACAACAGCAGCAACAGCATTAACAACAATATCAACTACTAGATTAACAACGACATCAACAACAATAACAAAAAACAACAATCACATTAATATTAACCCCCATAAAAAAAACATTAGTTTCAACACCAACAACACTAACAAAAATGACATCAACAACAACACCGACAAAAAAAATAACAACAACATCATCATCATCATCATCATCATCAACAACAACAACAAAAACAACAACAACAACATGCACATTTGTAGGAACACTATCTGATCGTACATCAGGTGCCAGTGTATAATTAGCAAGGAATAAACGACGTCCAAATATCTTTTGTATGATGTCATCAACGTCAGCAAACACATCAACAAACAAAACATTAACAAACAAACCCATCCCTATATCCATCCACTCATTCATCCATCCGTCTATCTATTCATCCATTCTACCATCCATCTATCCATCCATCCATTCATACTAATAGCAACATTAGCAATAAAGTTGTTAAAAAGAAACTTGAAATTTATCAAAGAAGACACCAACAATGACACCAAAAAATGTAAAATTATTTTTTCCAAAGAAATCATAACACGAGTAATTATTGATTAATAACAGAACATTAATGTTGTGGTTGGAACGTTTTATAAAACAACAGAAACTATATTAATTTCCCAGGTATTTCAAAGCAATAACAAGAGAGAGTAAGAGAGAGAGAGAGAAAGAGAGAGAGAGAGAGAGAGAGAAAGTGAAAAAAATGAAAGAAAGAAAGAAAGAAAGAAAGAAAGAAAGAAAGAAAGAAAGAAAGAAAGAAAGAAAGAAAGAAAGAAAGATAAAGTAGAAAGACAATAAAGAAAAAGCAAGAAGCAGAAAAAATTAGATAAGAAAATTTAATAGAAATAATATGAAAAAAAGAACAGAAAGAGATAGAGAGACAGAGGGAGAGAGACAGACAGACAGAAGAGAGAGAGAGAGAGAGGTAAAAAGAGCCATGCAAGCCAAAAGGAAATTACTTCTTAATCATAAAAATCACGAACGTTTACACCTCCATCATTTTTGTTATCGTCATCATCATCATCATTGCATTTATAACCATAATTAACGTCATCATCATCTCGTTACCGTTGCCATCTTAGTAATAATAAGAACACCATTTCCAACATCGCCATTTTATCACCAGCCACCGAAAGTTTTTCGACAACTACCGTCTTTGTTTTCATTATCATTCTCGTCTTCAATTAAAACACCAACTGCTTACAATGATCATTTCATCATTCTGTCATCACAATCAACATCAGTTCAGCATTGCTAACATCAGCGAAACAATCGCCACTATATTATCATTCACTATGGATGTAAACTTTTACAAAGATCTTGCAAAAGTTTAACATAGTAAAAGACCGGAACAATTGCTGCCTGATTTTTATTAAACAAATGAAACGAAAGTTAACTTTTCTATTGAAGTCGATCACAACTGCCGAAAAAACTTTAAAATTTCCC
>NW_008704941.1:979383-980826 GCF_000326865.2 Helobdella robusta | reverse complement strand
CTGAAAAAAATTACATAAATTTACGTTTTCACCATTAATGTGATCTAAAAATAGATGCTGATAAAAATAGAAACATGTTTTTAACAAACAGCAAAATTTCAATCCAACAACAAACCCACTGAAACCGGAAGACACACAAAGATTACATTTTAACGACAAAATCTGAAAAAAATAACACTTATGAATAAAATATTATAAACTACAAAAATTGCTTAAAACAAGACATCTTCACAACAACTACATTAACATCATTAACTTTGTTAACAACAACAATAACATCAATTATAACAACAGAAAAATCATTGTGAACAACGATACAGAAACATTTTAAAACATAAACAACATTCTCAGCAACAGTAACAACAACAACAACAACATCGATATCAATTTCGAAAACATTAACATCTAAAACAAGTTTCAAAACATCATCAACATTAAAGACATTAATAACATCACCAATATCCACATTACCAACATTTATAGCAACAAACAACAATCTCAATAACATTATCACCATCCACAACAACATCAACACAAATTTTAATGACCAACACATCAACAATAACATCAACAAAAGCAACAGCAAAAACAACATCAGCAACAACATCAACAACAGCAACCTCAACAGCAATCTCAACAGCAACAATAACATCAACAAAAACATCAACAACAACAACATCAACAACAACATTAAGATCGGGAAAGTTCGTTATTGGCATTATTGCCACACCACCATGACACACAAATAAATAAATCATTCAGTATAAAGTCAGTGCGCGTGTAATATCACTAGCCATTGTTGTAGCCTTCGTAGTTTCAGTTTTTGTGGTAGTAGCAGCGATAGTAGTAATAGAAGTAGTAGTAGTAGTAGTAGTAGTAGTAGTAGTAGTAGTATTAAAAATAACAATAAAAATAATAATAATAGCAGTAGTGGCATTAGCAGTAGTAGTAGCTGAAGTAGTTGTAATCGTTTTAATAGTAGTAGCAGCAGCAGCACTAGTAGTAGTAATAGTAGTACAACTCGTTTCAAACAGTTGATTTGTGGGTTGCAATATGAACGCGCGTGCAAAGATTTCAAGTATTTTTTTTAAAGTTTCATATCCATATAATTTTGTTGAATTATTTTTCTTGCGAAAATTTTTATATCGCAAGTAAAAATTTTATTTTCACTACTATTACTACTACTACTATTATTACTACTGCTACTACTACTATTACTACTACTGTTGCTACTTCTACTACTACTAATACTACTACCACCACCACTACTACTACTACTACTGCTACTACTACTACTACTACTATTTCTTCTATTACTACTACTGCTACTTCTACTATTACTACTACTGCTACCACCACCACTACTACTACTACTGCTACTACTTCTACTACTGCTACTTCTTCTACTACTACTACTGCTACTACTACTACTTCTACTACTAC
>NW_008704941.1:930794-978899 GCF_000326865.2 Helobdella robusta | reverse complement strand
CTATTACTACTACTACCGCACTACTCTTACAGTAGCAGCCTCAACAAAAAAAAATTTTAAATTTTTTAAAAGTAAACCAAATTCGACGCCAACCAGACCAATACTCGTTTCGCAGCCACTTTTAAAACTCTATTGAAAACGTGAGATGTGATTGATAAAAGAGTTAAAATAATAATAAAAATGTAATATTAATTATTATTATTACAACAACATCAGCAACAAAAATAACTACAACATTGACAACAAAACAACAACATTAACAACAATACAACATCAACAACAACATCAACTAAATCAACAACAACATGAACAAAACCAGCAACAACGTCAACAACAACAACATCAACAACATCATTAACAACAACAAAAAAAACAGCAACAACAAAACTTTCCCAGTAGCAACAACTCCACCAAAGTCATCAACAACAAAAAACAACGACAGCCAAACATCATTTTTGTCAACATAATTGCCATACTTTCATAAGATATACAATTAGACGCTCTATTGTGACGGTGATGACGATGTTGTTGTTGTTGTTGCTGTTGTTGTTGTTGATGTTGATGACGACGACGATGATGACATTGATGACGTTAATAATATTCATCAAAATGACAACAATGACAAACCTCCCCTCTCAAATTGCATCCCGCCAAGATACGTTTGAAACCACCATATGTCATTGACGTAAAAAAAATACGCTTATGATCTGGTTATACCAACTTGAAACTTGTCGACAACAATCATTTTAATGTAGTGTTTCCATCGCGACAACAACAAAATCTACAACTACTTCTACTACTGCTGCTACTACTACTGCTGCTACTACTACTACTACTACTACTACTACTACTACTACTACTACTACACTACTACTACCACTCTCATTGCTTTGCTGTTAAAGATAATGATAATAATTAATAATATTAGCGTTGTTATAATCATAAAATTATGTTACTACAATTTTTATCATGAAAATATATCGCAGCTAACAAAAACAGCTCATAATAATCATTTGAAGAAAAGAACAATAAGAACAGAAAGCAATAAAAGGCAGCTACTGGCGCATGCGGAAGAACAAGTAGCTCCTGAATAAAACTCATTAATAGAACAAAAACAATAATAACAATAACAAAATAAGAATAACAATAAAGTAATGACTGTTACAACAACACCATAACAAAAGCATAGTGGAAAAAATCTTTTAAGGAACAATAAAGTAGAGGCAACTACATTAACAACTACATCAGCAGCAGCAACAACAACAATGTCAACAACAATGTCAACAACTTTAAAAAAATGCTAACAAAATTAGTGCAGCAAATGCTACACAAACAAAACAACATCTACCGCAACAACAACATCTGCAACGACAACAACAACAGCAACAGCATCAACGGCAACTACAACAACAACCACAAAATAACAACATCAAAAGCAATTAAAACCACAACAACAACAACCATAGCAACAACAAGTTTGACAATAAGAACTCCTTACGGAATTAATAGGCCAAACATAAGTGTGTATGTTATCTGGACTGAGGCTCAATTATTCCAACACAACTACATTAAGAACAACAGTTACTACTACCACCGAGCTATTACTGCAACTACTAATGCTACTACTATTACTACTACTACGACTACTACTGCTCTACTACTACTACTATTATTGCTACTACAACTAATATTACTGCTACTACTTTTCTGCTACTATTACTACTTCTGCAATTACTACTGCTGCTACTACAAAATTGAAAATGCGCTTCTCAATAAACTGAAAAGTTAGTCGTCAAATAAGCCATCCGTGGGTTAAATTTAAACCTTAAATATTAATAAACACCCATATAGCATTTCGGATATTACAACTTAAAAAAAATCATATTTTTCCCTAAAGAAAAAATTCAAATAAATTTTACAAAAATTTCCAACGAAATTAATTTTAAACAAATTATTATAACACGTTCTCAACATGTCTATTTACTTTACCCTCGGTTCGTGTTCGTGACTGGTGTTCGCTCTTCGCCAAACTACCTACCTAAAAAAGTTAACTTAAAACAGCCAGTGTACTCGTCATACTACTGATAGTAATGAGATAAATGCATTTGCATCTGAAGACCACCCGTCACATCTGCCTTCTACATGCGCTATTGGTTGAAGTACATTCTTTTTTAAATTAATAGCCTGCATAGGAACACTAATGCAATGTTAAATCACAATAAACACAATTACTATTCAGTACAATCTGATGTTATACATTAGAAAGAAGAATGAAATATGAAATGTGAATAACAAGCAAATCCAAATAGTGCATTCGTTATTATTCGAATGGCGAGTTCAATTTTGAACATGTATCCGCGAAAATGTTCAGTTTAGCAACTAAAAAATGATAATCTTCTTGTAAGAATGTTTGGAAGTTGAAACTAGTCGTCAATTAAGTTTGTGAACGTTTCAATGGTCCTTCTCTAAACGGAACATGGTGGCAACATTCTAAAAAAACAACAAGCGCATGTGACGTCATTTTAATATATTTCTGTTTTTTGTTGTTCCATTGTTAATATTAATCTCGATTGGATATCAGCAGCCGTGCCCTCTTTCAAACCGTAATAAATAAAATAATAACGGAAAATTTTTATGGCTTCCACGAAAATTCGATTCATTTTCATTTTGGAGTTTTTTTCCAATGTTCTCATTTAGCGTCCTTAAATTTAATATTATTTTGAGTTTTTTTATCTATTTAGTATTTTTTTCTCGCGCTTTGCTATCTTCGCTCATTATCTCGGCACTACTCTACTCCGCGGGCAACTATTTGCATAACAAAAATATTTCGCATTGACATTCTTGCTGGTGTTGTTGTTGTTGGTGACATTTTTGTTGTTGTTGTTGTTGCTGATGATGTTGTTGATGTTGTTTTTGATGTTGTTGTTGTTGATGTTGTTGTTGTCGTTGGCGTTCACGTTAATGCTGTCGTCTTTTTTATTGTTGTTGCAACTTGTAGTAGTTTTTGAAGATAAAAAGTTGATATTGTTGATTTCGTTGTTGTTGTTATTGTTGCTGATGCTACTACGGTAGGTGTAATCGGCTGCTGTGACATTAACTTTGCTCTTGTTGATGTTGTGTGTTTCGGTTGATTATGCCATTGTTAATTTAGCTAACTTGTTGGTGTTGTTGCTGCTGTTTTTGTTGGTGTGGCAGGAGTTGTTGATGGATTTACTGTAATGTAAGCTTGAGTGTCATTGATGTCGTGGTCAATGATGACGCTAATTATATTGTAACCGGATGTGACATTTTTGTTATTGATGTAGATACTGTCCTTATTGATGCTGACCTTGTTAATGTAATTGTTGTTTTTTGTTGATGTTGTTTGTTGCAAAGCAGCAGTAGTAACGAAAAAAAAGAAGAAGATAATTCGTTCGCCTCTATAAACTGTACCGGAAGTAGAAAGAGATGTGCGTGCGTGACGTCGGCGATGGAACATTTGATGGCGGATTGTGATGATGATGATGACAGCGTTGATGATGATAATGATGACGATTTTGATGATTATGATGGTGGTGATAGGATGACGGTGACTGTGATGGTATGATGGCGATTGTAATGATGATAATAATGATGATGATGGTAATGATTGTAATCTTCATCATCTTATTCGTTACAATTCTGTTCATTGTATATCATTATATATCATTGTATTTGATTAAACATCATTGTCTATCATTATATATTGTTGTATACTATGGTATATGATATTATATCATTGTATGCCATTGTATGCCATGCATATAATTATTTATCATTGCATACCATTATATATTATTGTATATCATTATATATCATTGCATATCTTTATATATCATTGTATATCATTATATATCATTGTAATGATCAATCATTCAATCAATCAACCAACCAATCAAATATATTTATGACCAATCGATTAATCTTTTTTTCTAACATTTTAAAAATAATAATAAAAAATTAACCAAAAATAAAAAAGAAATTGAAACCAAAAAAAATAAGCAAGGGTTGAAATAAAATAAGAAAAAGGGTACATGTAGAAGTGAGTTCATGACATTTTAATAAAAATTTCAATCCACCAACCTGAGAAAGAATTGTCATTAAGATATAATTTAACAATTTTCTTCTTCTATGTTTCAAGTCATCCACTCACCCTTTCATTCATTTTCGAATCAATCTGTCTATCATTATTATCTTGTATACATACATTTATAATTTCTTTAAATCATTTTTACACCCGTCAGTCTATCCGTCTCTTCATATATTCATCTATCTCTCCATCTTCATTTCGCTATCTTCATTCACCTCTCTTTTAGTCGATCCATCTATCAATTCGTCCGTCTGTCTTTCCATCCACTCATTCATTCATTCATTCATTATTCTTTATTCATTCATCCGTAATAATAAATCAATCAAACCATGCGAGCATGTAAGTAGATTACATATGCGTGCAGACTAGTTGTACACGCATTTTTATGTACGTACGTGAGTGTTTTTGTATGCGTTTGTGTGGTGCATGTGTGTGTATGCATATTCGTGTGTGTACGTACGTATACATATGGCCAAGTACACGCGCGTTGTACAATGCTGTTGTACATTGTACAGTGCCCACGTTCCAGTCTCATTATTATCATCATATCAACTTTATTGTGAGCTTTTACGACGCTGTAAATATTTATATAACAATGTCATCATTATTGTCGTGATTATCTTTTATTATTGTCATTTTTCATTTTCTTCTTATTATTATTATTACTATTATTGCTGTTATTATTATTATTGTTGTTGTTGTTGTTGTTGTTGTTGTAGTTGTTGTTGTTATTGTGTGATCGTGTTAACGTCGAAGAGAGTGTTTAAAAAATCCATAAACACCTTGATGCCGTCTGTCTCTGACAGATTCATAATGAAATAACATCCAAACATACAAACAAAAACAACAACAACGACAACAACAATAATAATCATAACAACAATAACAATGATAATATTAATAATGATATGGGAACATTCTTTTATTTACCGAAAAACAAAATCCAAATGGAATCCATCGAAAATTATTAATTATATATTAGAGTGTAAATAGATAAAATATAAAATATAATGTACGATCCTCTCATGCCCTTTGATCAACAAGTACTTGAGAGTAAAAAAGATATATTTTAAATCGGTTCGTGTAAAATCGGTAATATTGATGATAATAATAATATACATGTCTAGATGTGCCGTTGCGGCTGCGGCTGCGGTCGCGAGTGGTTGCGGTTTCCATGAAGTTCGGCAACGCAGGTCTCTAGACTAAACTGCTAAATAAATAACCCATGATGTTGATGACAATGTTTGAAAAATTATAGAATAAACTTCATAACATATATTAATATATTGTATTGTGTTGTGTTGTGTTGTAGTTTATTGTATTGTGTTGTATTGTATTGCATTGTATTGCATTGTATTGTATTGTATTGTGTTGCATTGCATTGTATTGTCATGTATTGTATTGTGTTGTGTTGCATTGTATTGTATTGCATTGTGTAGTATTGTTTTGTTGTATTGTATTGTATTGTATTGCATTATATGGCAAACAAAAAACTGTTAAAAAATTAATAGCTTCCATTAATTAATTACCTAATTAATTAATTACCTTATTAACGAGCTGTTAACAAAAGCAATTATTTTGAAACTAGGGTATAATTAATTATGTTATATAATTTTAATTAATAATTTTATTATTATATTTTATTACATTTTTATTTTCAATCTAAAGATTGTTTAAAATCAGTCATAGGAGTTAATCATGACCTCCTATCATTAGTACAATAACTATATTATATTATTATAATGTATTTATTTATTATTATATATTGTCATATTATATGAAATTATTATAATATTTTATTATATTATATTGGTAATATTCAGCTATGAGAGTAGGTATTAGCGGTTGAATTCTCATGAGAAATAGTTCAATACATAGAGACTGAGCTAATTATTTTTACACTGAAAAGAAGTGAAAAAATTGTAAAAGTAATCCTTCATTTTTTAGACTTTTCAGACATTTTTTCAAATTAATTTTGTTTTACTTTTAGTTTTATTAATTTTTGACGTGACGAGGGTATAGAAATGTTTTTATCAATATGTTTAAACAACGAAGACAATTTTTTCCAACAAACTCGTGAAGATAGAAATATGACGTTATATTAAAATTATCTTTATGTATCTATCGCATTAGTACTACACCAGCCAGACGCCAGTGAAAGAAAAGTCAATGACTGACCAGTGCAAGAATAGAATGGGTATATGTGATGTGTGTGTGTGCGTGTGTGTGTGTGTGTGTGTGCGACTTGCTTGTATCACAGACGCATGATGATGATGGTGTGAAAGCGACGAAAGAGTACCATGCTTTCCATTACTTTTTTCACATGATAACTCGTTAAATATTTAAGAAATAGCCTGTCGTTTGCGAACCACTGCTTTCTCTCTATCTCTCCATACCTCTCTTCACAGAAATTAAAATCTCAGTATGAATTTTTTCTCATCTGTTTTGTATCTTTCAAAAAATTTCATTCCAACTTCAATCGATCAACTATGAAAGTTTGATAATTTTGTGTAAACTTTGAAATGAGAAGAAAATGATCACACAAGTTGAGGAAGGTCATTTTGTGAAATCAACCATTATTAATCAATTACGATGATCAGAAACAAAATTAATACAACTGATAATGAAAACAACATACAAACTAAACAATCTTGCCGGTTGAAAGGCATGAATGATGTTGAATATGATAAAGTTGTGTGAATGATGTAAGTATAGATGACTACAAAGTTGACAAAAGATGATGACACAAAAAGGATAAATCTTATCGAGATGGCGAAACAAGGCGAATTGCAAAAACTTAAGATGCATGTGATGTAAGTTATATGTATGTGATAATAATAATGTCGATGATGATGGTGCGCATGGTGAATCTTAAGAAAATGATAACGATGATGAAGAGAAGAGTGATACGATGAAAATAATGAGGTACATGAAGACCAACTTAACGTAGCAGTTGAGCGTACAAACAGGCAAATCAGACGAAAGATTGATGGATGTGCTTCATCGCTGCAGCTCCACTCAGTTTGATCGTCACGTACTTCTACAAAATTGCACATTCCTCACATTTTGTCGTCTCGACCAAATGTTTTTGATTTCAGGTTGTCCCGTAAAATTGTCTCGAAATGATTTGTCAAAATTTAAGTGCTTGCGCTGGTATGGATGTAGTAAAAATGTCGACCTCTATGAGGTTTTTCATTATTCAAAATTTTAACAAAATGAAATTCACATATGTTTAAAGTAGAGATCTGTAATGTTTTGTAATTTTATTTTTTAAATTAATTCTAAATTAATTTTAAATTAATTATTTTTTTTAGTTTTTGAATTATTTGTGAAGCGTCAAAATATTTAGAATAAAATCTCTGAGTTGCTTAATTTTAGCGCCAGCTTTGTCAATTTACTTGTAAAAGTTGGTTTATAAAACTTGGCAACCTTCCAACAATCTCTTAATGAAATCCAGTACTATTACGCAAAATTATGAATTAGATGTTAGGTTTAGATTTTCGTTTTTTGGGAAGGCAAAGTTTTTTCTATATTAAGGTTACATTATCTATATTGTGGTAACCATTTCATCATACAAATTTTATCTTTAATAATATTTTTACACGAAGCATAACAGTAGCATATCGATAATGTGAATGTATTATCAAGCGGATGATGATGATGAAACAGTGATGATGTTGTTGATGATGATGATGATGATAATAAAACATTGATGATGACGACGACGACGATGATGTAATGGTGATTGCACTGGTAACAAAATGAAAACAACCAACAAAAAAGTAAAAGTATGGGTGACCACGCAGTAGCTAACTTTCATGTTTATAATACGAAGGGAAATTATGAATATGCCAATGGATAATTATTTTGAAAAGAATTTGAAACGAGCGATGCGTTTTTGAATAATAGATAGTTGCGATGAAAGATGATGAAGACGACGACGAAGACGATGATGATTCTGAAGATGATGATAAGGATGATGATAAGGATGATGATGATGATAAGGATAATGATGATGATGATAAATTGCGACGATGATTATAGTGGTTATGATAAGAAAGAATATTAATTCGGATTGGTTATATTGATGATGAGTTTTCACTGTAATCCAGAAAGACTAATGACTGCATTGTGAAGGCTAAATGTATTTGATGCTTTATAAATAATATGTCTATTTTGTTGATATGTGTATCAGTGTGTTTGTATGTTTGTGTGATTGTATGTTTTTGTTATTGTATGTTAGTGTGATTGTATGTTTGTTTGTTTGTTTGTTTGCTAATAGAATGTTTGATCATATGGTTGTTTGTCTATTTGAATCATTTAATGAATGTTTAATCAACAGCTTTTTAATGTGCTTTTTTCTGCAGACTTTAATGTATTTTCGGTTAATTTTATTTTATTCAGTTTGTTTAATAAAAATTAAAATTTTTAAAAATGATGTTTAATATGTAAATGCGAAGTCAATTTTTGAGTTTTTTTTTAATCTAGAAAACACTTGACATGTGGTCCTTTTATGATGAAACTTCACAAAAATCAGTCGTTATACCCAACGACCAGAAAAAATTATTCGATAAAACTTGTCAAAAATGTTTTAAACACAAAATTGTACAAACTTGCTTAGCAGATTATCATTTTTAGAGATAAAAAACCATGAAAACGTTATGAAACTTTATATATTTACCAATTAACCTTCCATTCATTAGTCTAAGAACACACTTTTCCACTTGACCAGCATGATGGCAATCATATTCCAACAATTAAACACATACTTACCTCACGCTAAATACTTATCTATTCATACCTTTACTCACTCAATTAAAAATAATAGCTTTACTCCACTTGGCAAATTCTTTCCACGAACAGCCAGCAAATTCTGTCACCAACCATTTCAAAATGTTGTTGACATGGAATGATTGGGACGCTGCTTGCTTGCTGCGGCTTGTTTCAAAGCAGTTTTTTGCAATCATTTGTATGCATTAGTTTGCACAATTTTGCGGCTATTAAGTTTGCATATTTGCGCATTGTGTGTTTTTTCTGTTCGTTTTTCGATTTTTGTTTTGGTTTTTTTTATTGTTTTTTTTTATAAAAACTTGAATTATTTTATTTTTAAAATAATTATCAAGTAGGTATGCTTCCTGGAATGCACGTGTTTTTGCTCTAACACATAAACATTTTGTGACGCGTTAGATTTTGTTGCATTGGTTATACATTCAGTTGTTATAAAAGTTCGCCTTCTTAACTAATTTCTTTTGTCCTTTAGTTTATTATGTAAACATTTGCATAGGAATGCGAATGCATGCACTGGCATTCATGAACAGGATTTGCAGATCAACCTTGCTTTCGTTTGCTTTATAATTGTCTTTAATAATCTTTCTGTAAAAATGTTTGTGTATATTATGTGTTTGTGTATAAGTCAAGTGTTTATTTGTTTTATTAATAAATGTTTAAAAATAGTTCTCGTTAGAATTAGAAAACACGTCATCATAGCAGGAAATGTTTATGAACTGTTGAGACAAACAGGCTCGTTTGTGTAGAGTTGATACACACACCACTATCTAAATTATTTTCAACTTAACTTAACACCTTTGAGTGATTTTGAAAAATTTTCCACAATTTTTAAATCTTCAGTTGACGATTATTGAATTGAACAAACAAGCCATATGCAATATCAAAAAGCAAGATGGAGCAAAGTTTATTTAAATAAAGAACTTCAGACGACTTCAACGACGATGGCAGCAACGACAACAGCCTCAGTAGCAGCAACGTCAGCATCAACAGCCACACGACGACATCAACCTGCAAATGACCGTCAACGACATTCTTACAATGCACATTGGGCACATTCGCATGGAACAGACTAATTAATGGCTACTTACATTCCATACTTTCTGCCAGCACTCTACAAATTTAATACATCCATTATACCGACATACGAATTTGTACGCGTCTGTATTAATGTGCATTTAAACGTGTACGGATTTTGGCCGTACATGTAGATAATTTTTGTCTGTTTTTTGAAAAATTAAAATTATTGATTAATTAAAACAAATTTTTTCTGCTGTCTATTAGATTGTGTTTTGCTATATGAGATTTAAATTGTTTCAGTTGGCATCCATTAGTTTAAAGTTACTTCTCTATAGTAGAAAAAAAACTTTGCATGAATTCTTCTTACATTTGTTTTACTTTGTTTAATTTGTACAACATTTTATGCTTTTAAATCTATCTCTGTATGCCCTGGCAAGCCGTCCAGTTGTCGAGCATGCATTTGCAAAACAATAGAAACATTAGGCTTCTGAAATTTTTTTTAAAACCACGCAATTTAGACATACACGCACAAAACAAATCCAAAAAAATATTCAATTAGAAAACATCGACTCAAAAATGTAGATGAAAAATGTGTTGTGAACAAAACAGGCAAACAAGCAAGCGAGCTAACACACAGGGCTTAAGAGTATGTGCAAAAAATATCAACTCTACATACTCCAAGACTAAAACAAGACAAAAACAACCTGGAAAGGAAAAAAACAAAGAGGCGGACCATGAAGGATGAAAAAGAGAAGAACATCGCGCAAGGATTTCAATTACACATAAATCTAATTTCTCGACAACGATGACAACCTCCACTTAGTTTGGAAACACTCCTCGCCACTAAGTTACACAGGCATGCGAGTCTTATAAACAGTAAGGAGAGGTCCGCGTGTGTGTTTATTTTTACGGTGTGTGTCTACATGGAAGTTTTTAGAAAATGTATACAAACCAATACAGACGAGTGTAAAAAAATGCGGTATCAATGTGCATCGGTTGTATGTAGGGAGAATGAATCAAAAACGAAACGAACTAACACACACACACACACACACACACAAACATGCAGGCACACACACGCACATACGTAGGTAATAATTATAAACACATGAGGGACAAGAGTCTAACACAAATATTTATTTTTATAAAGAGACCATTGTTGTACATTCATGAATTATATCTGCCTTGCGCACTACACAAAAGAGATATAGGTATATGTTTTCAGAAACACACGCACACACATACATACAGGCATATAGAGTGGTGTAAAAATATTACATAGTGAAATAAAGCTATATAATTAATTATTGTTGTCTTGTCATAATTTTTATCTTCGCTATTTGTCATCGAATGTAAACTAAAGAGTCTTTTCATACCATAAAAAAGTCTAAAGTAGAAGCTATATAAGGAGGAGGAGCAGCGAAGTCAATAGCGAGGTTCGAAGCGAAGTCGTAAATGTGATTTATGTAGTTACTTGGGATTGTTTAGTGTTTCTGTTACTGTTGGCATTCAAATAAACGTCCAACAAAGTTTGCATTTGAAGCAGCTGTGTTCATCTATCGGAATAACGACAACTTGACGATCGTTGGAAACTACAACACTGGTGTTGGTAGTAACGAGCATCATAGTGATTACAACAAAACGTTAACACACATTATATAAAAATTACACATACCCATTCATACACACACATATATACACACAAACGTGCGTACACGTATACACGTCGTCTCAAACACACATACAGATACACGGAGCAACCCAAAAACATACAAAAATCACATTCGTCCTCAGTTTTCGTCATACGCACGTATACACGCAACTCCTGGCGGATTCAGCTACAGCAGCCAGCGATGGAACATATTTGATGAAAGGGAATCTCGAAGATGTACGAACGATATTTCGAGACGTTCAGTTTCCTGGTTGCGTGCTATGGGCACTACATCAACACTGGTCTATGTACTATGTATAATGTATACATATATACAGGATGAAATGTGGAGCTCTGTGTGTGTGCGTGCGTGTGTATGTGCAGTTGTGTGTAGGATGTGATTTGTTTGTGTATGTGTATGTGTGTGTGTGTGTGTGTGTGTGTGTGTGTGTGTGTGTGTGTGTGTGTGTGTGTGTGTGTGGAGTTGTGTGAGGAATTTGATGTGCGTGTATGTGTATGTGTGTGTAAAAAAATAGTATGTTTGTATTGATGTGTGGGAATGTATCTGAATGTGTGTGTGTGAATGTGTGTGAATATGATGTTCAGATACGATGAATAGTTGTAATTTTAGTTATAATTTGTTGATTTGGGCTGATTGACGGTTGATATTTTTATAGGCATCATGTTTAATTATTTTCCCGATTTTTTGAAAATTTAAATCTATGAAAGAAACGCATAGAATGTTTATTCGTGAAAGAAAAATACAGCAACATTTTGCTTGACTGTCTTAAGAATTTTAAAACTTCAGGAGAAAAAATAATTTTTTGTACCATTCTTATAAATTGAATTCACTGCAATTAAGATAATGTTTGTTAATTGAAATTTTCCATCGTTTACGAAATTCTTCAAATTGAAAAAATTGCTTTAAATATTTAAAAATAAAATTTTTTATCATTAATTAGCCAGATTAAAAGCTTTTCAGCGAATATTAAATTAGAATTTCATATTAAAGCATTCAAAAGCAATTTTTTTTCATTCAGGATTTCTTTTAAATTCCTGAAATCAGAAAAAATAATGATCGACCAGTTAATCAAAAGCGATGCTTATTTTTCACTTCTGAAATCAGACCACCACCGATAATTTTATTTACTGAATATTATATTTTCTGGAAAATAATTATTTGGTTTAAATTTATTTTTAAATAATTTTTAACTAATACTTATTGAATAATTTAATATAATAATAAAATTACCCGAACTATCTGTAGAAGCAGAAGCAGTAGTAACAGTAGCAGTAGCGTTAATAGTGATAGCAGTAGTAGTAGTTGTAGTAGTAGTAGTAGTAGTAGTAGTAGTAGTAGTAGTAGTTGTTGTTGTTGTTTTTGTTGTTGTAGCAGTTGAAGTAGTTGGAGTAATTAAACTATAATACAGAAAAATTTTATTAGTTAAAATTTCTTGAAGAAATATTTAATGTTAATGACGAAAGACATGATAGCATTGCTTATTTTTATTTTCTTATAAATCATCTTGGCTATAATTTAAATATTTTTTTTTCAGAATTTTTTCAAAATCATCAAAAAAATATTTTTGAACTAGTTTTCAGTTAATAAAATACAAATTTGTTAAAAAGTTTATTAATTAAA
This sequence comes from Helobdella robusta, assembly GCF_000326865.2. Classification (NCBI taxonomy): domain Eukaryota; kingdom Metazoa; phylum Annelida; class Clitellata; order Rhynchobdellida; family Glossiphoniidae; genus Helobdella; species Helobdella robusta. The sequence continues at coordinate 965,693 of NW_008704941.1, read as the reverse complement.
TCCTCTTTAGCTTAATTAAATTTTAATTGAACTAAATAGAAAATTGTAAAAATTTGTCTAAAAGTTGAATTATTAAAAACATTTGAGTAAAATATTTTTATATTTGAGTATCAATTAAAATTATTTATAACAAAAGTTTTAAAACAAATTTTTGTCCAAAAAAAACAACACCCAAATAGTTTTATAAAAAATTTGTGAATATAATTGCTCGTCAACTCATTTCTTGAAAATGTTTAAGAGAAATAATTTTCACATTTTTAAAAATTTCTTTCTCTTTTTCTTTCTTTCTCTCCATATTTTGTTTTTTGTGCTTTTCATATTTTTAGTTTTACATTTTTTTAACACATTTTGCGTCATATTCAGTAAATAATTTTTTATTCTTCCTTTAATTTTTGTATCTTTCTTTCTCTCTTTCTTTCTTTCTCTCTCTCTTTCTTTCTCTCTCTCTCTCTCTCTTTCTCTCTTTCTCTCTCTCCTCTCTCTCTCTCTCTCTCTCCTCTCTCTCTCTCTCTTTCTTATGTTATTTTCCCACCCTCTCTGTTTTTTCCATTTTTCCATTTCAGGATTTGTAATTGCCCTTAACAATCATAAAGATTTCCATCATAATTTCCATGTCTTTATATTTTTGTCAAACTTTTCCTTTTAATGTCGTCACCGTCATCATCATCAACCTCACAGTCATCAACATCGTCATCATCATCATCGTCGTCGTCATCATCATCATCATCACCAACAACATCATCATCGTCGTCATCATTATCACCACAGTCAGTATCGAAATCATCATTTTCATCATCATCATCATTGTCATCACACTTGCCATCATCATCATCACCATCGCGCCACATTATCATCACATTTATCATCGTCGTCGTCATCCCCACCAGTTTAGTCATATTAGGATTCTTGATTGAATTTTCAGCGCCAATAAAATTGCCTCGATATGGTTTACTGTACGTAATGCAACGGACACTGGTTTGTTCTCTCGTGTCATGTAGTCGGTCCATTTAATTGTTGCTGTTGTTGTAATGTTGTTGTAGTTGTGTTATTGCCGGTTGTTTGTAGTAAAATGTAGTTACTGATGTTACTGCTGCTATTGCGTCGTCATTGTGGTTGTTGCTGCAGCTGCTAATGTTATTGATGATGGCGACGATGGTTTTGTTGTTGTTGCTAATATTATTATTATCATCATTATTGTTGTTGTTGTTGATGTTTCCGTTGTTGTTGTTGTTGTCTTTGTTGTTGTTGTTGTTAATGGTGAATGTTTTTTCAGATTGAAAGAGCAGCGGTATGTGTTATAAATGTTGTTCACCGCGTTACATCGTCACCATTCCAGAGTGGTTTCAATCTAGCGTCGCGTATGCTACAATCATGATTGACATCATCATCAGCTTCATCGTCACGATAATCCTCATCGGAATTATTGTCATCATCATCATCATCATCATTGTCGTCATCATCATCATCAATCATCATCCTCCTCATCATCAATCATCATCATCATTCATCGTCATCCTCCTCCTCCTCCTCATCATCATCATAATTCATCATCATCATCATCATTCATCGTCATCATCATCAACAATCATCATCGTCATTCATCGTCATCATCATCGTCATCATCATCATCGTCATTATTATTATTGTTAAAATTATTATTCTTCTATTAAATAAAGTTATAATTACGAAAAATTCTTCGGCTGTAGTTGTGAAAAATCTTTTCTATATTATTTCTAATTTGTTGTTGTTGGTCGTGTTGTTTTGCGGACTTGTTTACTTCAAAGAAGCGAGGAGTTGACGATTTAATTAGTGGCTTGTTGTTGTTGAGGGTGTTGTTGTTATTGTTTTTGTTGTCGTTGTTGTTGTAGAGGTTATCGTTGTTGTTGCTGTTGTTGTTTTTGGTGTTGTTTTTAGTATTGTTGTTGAGAGCGAAAAATACATACAAACAGTTGACACAAAAATATATACAAACAAATGATACAAAGATACATACAAAAAAAACACAGGAAGAAACCAGACAATATATCTGATTTGTATTCAGCGCACATTTTAAAGCACGTGCAAAACTAGATCATAACTCATGTCCTAGGTGAAGAACACAGCTTTGTGTTTGTATGAAAAAAAAAATTCAAAAAAATTTTTTGTGTTTATGTACTGCAAAAATTTGTACGTCGAATTTGTATAAAAATAACTCACATATCTAATTATTATCAACTGATTAATTGTAAATGAGTAAATATATTTGTTCGAATATGTATAAAAATATGTGTGTATGTTTGCGTGTATGTGTGTGTGTGAGTGTGTGTGAGTGTGTGTGTGTGGTGTGTCTGTGTGTGGTGTGTCTGTGTGTGTGTGTATGGTGTGTCTGTGTTGTGTGTGTCTGTGTGTGGGTTTTATTACACTACCAATCTTAAATTTAAACTGAAAAAGAGTAATTTTAAGAAAAAAGTTATTAAGAGCTCACGTACAACACCAACATCAACTGGATGAAGGATTGAATGAAAGGATGGCGCTGGCCACACGCAACCGCAGAATTTACTGGGAGCCATTTGAAGAGAAATTTAAAACGTCAACCATCGCATGCCGATTACGAAATTAAATAAAACTTTTCGCTTGATGAAAATCTTTTATTTTTACAATTAGATGAGTTTTTAAATATTAAAAAATCTCTGGCTGGATTTATTTCATCATGCTTTATAAAATGCTAATGAGTTGGAAGATTTAATAATTTTCCCTAAACAACGAATTATAAAAAAAGGCAGAATCAACTTGAAAAAATAAAAAAAAGACTATTTCCGCCACAAGACAACAACAACAACAACGAGAACAACAACAACAAACAACAACAAGCAGCAACAAAATACAACAAACAACAACAGACAACAACAGCAACAAAACATCCACACGACGTTAATTCATTGTCAACCCTCAAATGACCGGAAGAACCACGTGATTATATGACGGTCTGTGATTGGTTGAAATGGTCAGACTCGCTACTCGTCCATCATATCATCTTATAGCTCTTTACTTGTCAAGTTTTCAATTTTCGTCATCATCATCACCCTCATCATCACCACCACCATCTTACTAACCAATTTGTCAACCAATCAATCAGACCATCCATTCATCCATCAATCTATCCGTCTATTCGCCTATCGTTTGATTGATTGATTGATTGATCGTTTGATTGATTGATCGTTTGATTGATTGATTGATTGATTGATTGATCGTTTGATTGATTGATTGATTGATTGATCGTTTGATTGATTGATTGATTTTTCGTCCTCTATCCTCCATTCAGCTTTTCAGCGTCGCCGCATAAATACTTGAAATGAGTTTTTGTTTGGTAGTTAGTTGCCCAAGCACACAAAACCACACACTTTACAAAAAATACACACAGACACACAGACACACTCACAAACACGCAAACCCAAACAAACACAAAAATGCCCACACAAAAGTATGCACAAACAGACGTGTTCGCCTCGTGTAAGTGTTCACCCACGGTACATAACAGTCAATCACCAACCTGAGATAAAGCACGCTCATTCGCACATCACACACACACACACATACACACACACACACACACACACATATATATATATATATATATATATATATATATATATATATATTCCCGCAACTTTGCAGTTCTTGGCCCGGTTGTTTGGAATGGTTTACCTCCTTACTTACGTGACCCTAACCTATCATATTTACAATTTCGAAGTCAACTTGAAACTTATTTATTTGCACAATGAATGTCCGTCTTATTTGTCTATGATTTAGTAGCGCTTTTGAGATTCAACAATAAAAAAGCGCCGTATATAAATTTCTGTAATAATAATAATAATATATAACTCTTATATATATATATATATATAAATAAGAGTTATATATATATACACACATACATACATACATACTTGTGAATACACACACGTTCATACATAGACTGACAAACAGACACACAGGTAAAAAAATATGTACGTACACATCTCATAGCGACAGATGAGCTATTGAATAATTGAAAAGCGCAATATTTCGATGTACCTATCCGCCGAGCTTTCCATAACACGACAATTTATGGCAAGCCAAAAAATTTTGCGCAAAATCTAAAAACAATTCATAATACTACGGACTGTGTTTTTATCTTTGTGTATGTCTGTGTATGTGCGCTTATTTGTGTATGCCTGTGTGTGTACTTCTGTATACGTACGCTTATATTTGTGCATTTGGGCATTTGTACTTTTGTTTATCAGTGCGAGAATTTGTGAATGAGTTTTCGAAAACCTGAGTGTTAAATTGTTTGATTGTTTGTGTGCATGTGTGTGTGTGTGTGTGTGTGTGTGTGTGTGTGTGTGTGTGTGTGTGTGTGTGTGTGTGTGTGTGTGTGTGTGTGTAGGTAGGAGGTTATTTGGATGTGTGCGGAATGTTAAAATGTTACACCCAGATAACGAGGTTACTCATTCATTTGTATGGAGAGGCAGTTGGGAGCTCGAGCATTAGATGCACGTGTATGTGAGTGTGGTGTGCACGTGCGTTTGCAAATAAACCATCACATGTTTAAGACTATTTTCAAGTACAAGAAGTATATATTTCTATAATTAAATGAACGAGCGAGTAAAAATAAAATATTCAATCTGGATCGTATTATCGATAAATATACTTGCTTAATTTTTCTGTATCCTATCTATAGAATATGTTTGTATGTATGTTTACACATGTTTGTATGCATGTTTGTTTGTATGTACATGTGTTTGTATGCTGGAATCCACTTGTACGTTTGTGTAGTGTAGAATTTACGAGATTTCTCGGTCATCAAAACATTTGAAATTAGGTTAGTGCGTTTGTGAGCGTGAATATGTGCTTGTGTATGCATGTGCGTGTGTTTGTTTGTACGTGCGTGTGTTTATATGTGCGTGTGCATGCATGTGCGTGTGTATGACAGTATATAACTGGTTGTTTTTTTATCGTGCCTTTCTTTTAATCACGAACAACTTGCTGGCTGTTGATATGTGCGTGCCTCTTCTCTCCTTTATTACATGTACTTCCTTCACTCATTCATTCATGATTCATGCCACATTGTTCCCCCTGGTTTTGGATGCTAGTAAAAACATGTTTTTTTCATTTCCGTGCGTCTTCTGATTTTTTAGCTGATATATTGAGTTTTTTTTATCTAAGTTGAAATGTGGATTTGAAAAATTTATCAAGGATCAGTATTTTTGTTTGTGTTAATTAAAATTATTGGTTAGTTCATTTGATTCGCGGTTGCATTGTTAGTTGAAACACTGTGGTCAACGGACGGGCGTGGCTTCGGTTTAACGACGCCAATTTGAAGTCATGCTTTGCACATTCGCTGTCAGCAATGTTGACACATCAATTCATTATTTATCAGTGATTTCATCAAAATTTTTATAGATGTCAATTTTTCTTATGCTTAGATCTTAAGTCTTTCATTGTTATTTTCATGAAATTGGATTTCTCCTGTCTTTGAGATGAAAACGTGCTGGTATCGATGGACCGGACACTATGAGGTCTTTCGAAATTTTATGACCCCTAGTAACTATCATAGATAAATAAAGCCATTATTAATTTAATAGTTTTTAATTTCCAACAATGTTATTTTCAAAAATTTTGAAACCTACCACAGCTTGAAACTCACTGAAAGTTGGAAATGTAATTGTGAATCCAGCGAGGTTATAGGAGATTTGTATGACATTTTAAAATCCATGCGACCGAATTGATAGAGTGATGAGATCAAGCAATCTTTTTGAGGTACCAACTAGAAAATAAAAATAAAAAATTATTTTTGTTTAGGGCTCAGATTGATGCTAATCTTGAATATAGGGTATAAGATTTGAAATATAGAGCTTTCTCTTTTGAAATGTTGATCGATTGTGTCTTTTATAAATCATTTCGGTTTTGTATTTATTGGTGAATTTTCAATTTGTCACAACTTTCATTTCATCATTCTCCCATTCATCAAATCATCTTTACACTCACACACACATACACACACTTACACACGCATACACACATATATATATTTTTTTGTGTGTGTGTATTTATATTTTTATGCTTGTCTGTTGTACGTCAGTAAATTCATTCACTTCCACGTTCTGTCATTCATTTAGTTTATCAATCAACTATTTATTCAGTCATTTATTCATTCATTCATTCATTCATTCGATCAATCATTCACATATTTGTTTGTTTGCGTGCTTATCAATTGATTTGTTTAGTTTTATTTTCGTTTGTCTGTCTGCTCGCTTGTTTGTGTGTGTGTTTGTTGGTTTGTTTGGTTGCTGGTTTGTTGGTTTGCTTGTTTGTTCATTCGTTCTTTTGTTCACTCGTTCATTCACTCCTCTCACAAGTGGAATTCTTCACTCTTTGAATTGAAATTTTTCAAACTGCATTTAAATACATTCAACACACCTGACGCTTGTCATGGGATAAATGGGGTAAGTGAGGGAAAGAGTGAGTGAGTGAGTGAGTGAGTGAGTGAGTGAGTGAGTGAGTGAGTGAGTGAGTGAGTGAGTGAGTGGGTGAGGGAGTGACAAAAATACAAGACGTAGGTGAGTAAAATCAGTGTATTAACGTTTAAATACATACGTACGTGCGTGCGTACGTATGTATGTATGTATGTATGTTTGTTTGTTTGTTTGTTTGTTTGTTTGTTTGTTTGTATGTATGTATGTATGTTTGTTTGTTTGTATGCATGTATGTATGTATGTATGTTTGTATGTATGTATGTATTCTGTGGGTAACTGGAACGTCATAAATGAAGACGCTATTGGCGTTTCATGATGTTTTCGTTTCTAATCCGAGTCACGCTTCCGTCTTGATGACGATGACGACGATGGTGATTATGATGATGACGACGATAAGAATATTGGTGATGACGAAGATGATGATGATGATGCTGATATTGACAACGATGATAATGATACGATAATGCTGACTGATGATGAAAGCTGTGATAATAATTAAGATGATGATGATGGTGATCATGATGACGACGATGATGATGACGACGACGATGATGATGATGATGATGGTGATGATGATAATGATGATGATGACGTGTTTTAAATATGACGTCAGTAGAAGCATTAACAACATCAGCTGGAAATGTTCACATTAGCGAAGACGATGATGTCGAGAGATGTTGTTTTGCTATGAAATAAGATGATGTTTTTAATGATGTTGTTGCCCATGTTGGTGATGATGACGAAAGAAAAAGAACATTGCGAATTTGATGACGATGTTGTTGTTTGTTGTTCTTCTTTGGCACTTTTGCTGATGTTGTTGTTGTTGATGTCGTGGTTGATGTTGTTGTTGATGTTGTTGATGTTGTTGTTGATGTTGTTGTTAATGTTGTTGTTGATGTTGTTGTTGATGTTGTTGTTGATGTTGTTGTTTTGTCGTCGTCGTCTTCATCGTTGTTATTGTTGTTGTTGAGGTTCTTAGTAACAAAAATGATTGATAAAGAATTACAAACATAGACGCGCTAATATTGCTATTCACTATTGTCATCATCATCGTCATTATCATCTTCAACAACCACAAAGAGAACAGCATCATAGTCATCATTACCACCACCAGCATCATCATCATCTTCATCATCACCTCAAAGAAATTTACTCATCGTTACTATCGTCTTCAACTCGTCATCATTGTCGTCATCATCTGTGTGTGTGTTTGTGTTCTTGTGTGTGTGTGCGGCGCTGTGAAAGTGTAATCAGTGCACACTTGTGTGTGTGTGAGTGTGTGCCAAGACACATTCTTATACAGAGAGATATGCACGTACATAAAATGACAAAAACACATAAATAAACAAACACACACACATAAAGTCACAAACATACACAAATGAACACACACATTCACAGACATAGAGACAGACATAGTCAAACACACTCGCAAAATATGAAGCCAGGCTGAATCATCTCAGCCATCATTGGATTTTATTTTGTACCAAAGAACATGCACCTCACGGGAGAGCAGACGTCAAATATTCCACTTCGAGAAATTTCTGAATGAAAATTTTTTTTCTCCGATGCAATCAAGTCTTCTATGCTTTTTGAGACGCCTTTAAAGAAAAAACTCCCACATTCATAAGCATGTGCATACATTAAAAATTAATAATTATAAGTCAGAAGAACATATTCAATGTCTTAAAAGAAACATTTTGCATATGAGATGTGCATTAATTTAATAGTATGTGTTGGCTGTTGAGTTGATTCTGCAGATTGCACTGAAGTCTAAAAATTAAAAGTCACACAGTCCCTACCAGCTAATTGAATGTTTGTGCGTATGTAACCATTTCATTTCATAAGACACAGCAATCATAATTGACTGCGACTATAAGATAATTTTACAATTATAAACATTCTCTACAGTTACAATATGTACAGGTGACCAAAAATGCAAGCATACACCAACACACATCACAAAGCAAAACATACAAATACTACAAACAAACCTAACGTTTATATGGATACAAATAGATACAAGATACATAAAAATACATATAGATACTGAGTACATAAAGATACAAATAGATACAAGGCACATAAAGATACATATAGAAATAGATAAAAACGCCCACAAATATTTAGAAACGCGTAGTTAAATATGTTAAAAACTTCAGGATGATTTAATAGCAGCATAATGCTTTGTGTACAGTGGCACTTAAACATCATTTAAATGATCTTAATGTGCGTAATGTGCATACAAACAAGATGTTCACCTATGTTCACAACTGTGTGCGTACGTGCGTGTGTTTGCGTGCATGTGCGTGTGTTCGCTCTTGTTTGCGTTGGTGCGTGTTCTCGTTATTTTTCACATTGTATTTTGATGTATATTTGCATTAAATATGTATGCAAGTGTATTGTGATGGGTTATTGCTTTGTTTGGGGTTCTATAACTGCTACTGAAAGCGTGTGTGTGTGTGTTTATATACGTGTGTGTATATGTTTGTGTGTATGTGTTTGTGTGTGCGTGCATATATATTTGTGTGCGTGTGTTTATTTGCATTCACAAGGAAGGTCATAAAAGTGAGAGTGATGTGAGAATTGGCAGAAGTACAGAAATAATGACAAATTGCTGTCTGATCCCCAGCGACAAATTCAACCGACAAATCAAGCGACGACGAAAGAAACTCAAAAAATGATAGCAAAACAGAACAGTAAACTTCTGCAGCAAGCAACAACACTAACAACCACAGGCAGTTAAATTAGCAACAGCAACAGGCAGTTAAATTAACAACAACAAAACGCAAAAACTAAACTAAACAACATACGCACACATCATTCAAAAAGAGTTCAAAATACAGAAAAATAACACAAAAAAAGACACAAACGCAAACACAACAGCTACAACAACCTTATATTTTCAACAGAATCCACATATCCACAACGCCAAAACAACTCAACAACAACAACCAACAAGCAGCCCTCTATAAATTTTTCGTGATAGGGCCCTCACGCACTTTAGTGCGAATTCATAAGACAGTAATGTGTTTGTACGTGTACCTTTGTGTGTGTGTGTGTGTGTGTGTGTGTGGTGTGTATATGTGTGTTGTGTGCACGTGAGTGTGTTGTGTGCACGTGTGTGTGTTGTGTGCACGTGTGTGTGTGAGTGGTGTATGTGATCAAGTCATATTTATCAGGAGCATCATAAAAATGCCACCTTTAGCTGTTTCATAATTGTCATCATCATCTTATAACAACTTATAACCAGTTTATCATTACCCGAAACATTTTAGCTTAAATATGACGAAGCAATTATCGTTAAAAATTTGACAATAATTATTAATATTATTATTATTATTATTCCCATCATCTAGAGGGCCAGATTTTAGGGATGGCTACAAGTTCCCGGGTCTCTACAGAAAAGATAATTTAACGTTCTTTAATGGAGTTTTAAGGACATGCTTTTTGAATTTTTAGCTAAAATAACAGAATAATTTTCAAAGTAATTATTAATATAATTACGTTCATCTTTGATTTTCTTATTATTATTGTTGTTATTATTATTATTATTATCATTATTATTATTATTTATCATCATCAATAGAGTTGACTTCATTTCGTCGTCATCATCATTACAATTGCTATCACAACCATCACCACAACCTTCGTTGCTGTAACAATCATTATCATCATCGTCGTCATCATTAACGTCATTATAATGGCAAACGTTGTCAGCCCCATCATGACGTCATAATCGCCCAAGTCGTTACAGACGCAGCAACCTTCATTGTCGTCGTCATCATCAAATCATTATCATTGAAATTATCCTTCCTTGTTATCATATCCATTAGCCACAGCAGCAACGACAGCAGTAGCAGCAAAAGCTACTTCATAGTCATCCTCACCACCAACCGCTGATTTCTAGCCACCAATCCATCTTAGAAATAATTATGGTCGTTTTCAAAATTTCTTCTCAACGTATTTATAATTTTTCATGATATTATTGTTATTCTTGCTGTTGTTTTGTTGTTGTTGTTTTCATTATTGTTATTACTGTTATTTTTGTTTTGTTGTTGTTGCTTTTTGTTATTTGTTGTATTTATCGTCATTGTGAATGATGTTTGTTGTTGTTATTGTAGCTATTAAAGCTGTCCCATCATCATTATCAACAAATTATCAACATCATATTCTTCTTCTTCATCTTCGATCCAATGTTGTTTTCAATTTGAATTGAGATTCTAAAATAAAAATTTTCTTAGAATGATTTTTGATAAAAATTATTAACAAGGGCAATGATCTAAATAAATGAACGATCGAACGAACGAACGAACGCGTTGTTTGCACTTCAATGTTTGTGCCGTCAATGTTTTTGTTACTGCGTCTGAATTTGTGTTCTTAAGTGCATTCTCATTATATTTGTGTGAGTTTGTTTGCCTATTTGTGTGTGTGTGTGTTTGTGTGTGTGTATATCTTTGAAATGTGTATATGTGAGTGTGTTTTTTATTTATAATAAAAAAAATGTTTTTAAATTTTTCTTCATGGTTTTCACAAGAACAATTGAAAATTTTAAACTATTTTTCTCCAGTAAACTGCTGAAATTTTTCATTCTCGCCTCATCATGATGACGTCGTTGAAGTTACATCAACAACAATGGTCATATCAAACAAATTTTGTGATATTTTTTGAAAATATTTTTGGTCATTAATGTTTTTTTTCAAAACAAGTTTGTTTCTGTGACGTCATTTACGTAACACCATCAAAAACAACAACAACAACAATAACAACAACAATGATAAAAATATCAACAACGACATCAACAACAACTTTTCAAATGACGATGCTTAGTGCCTTTTTGTAATATCTCCAACGGTATTGACCATTGATTATGACAGTTATAAAAACTGGAAAAATTTAAGAGAGAATTGTCTTTTTCATTATTATTATTATTAATATAAATTATTATTATTAACATTATAATTTTTATGCTTTATTCCTTATTTTCACCATAGATTAAAATAATTTGGTTTACGGCAAATATAATTGTGTGGTAGTTTGGTCGGTTGCTAATGATTACGATGATTATGGCCGTGATGTGATTGTAATGGTGATGAAGACGATGATGTGAAGATGATGTAACTGCTGCTGCTACTGCTGCTGATGATGATGACGATGAAAATGACGACGATTATGGAGTTGATAGGATAATAGTGGTAAAAAGGATGCAAAAATTGTGACGACGATGATGAAGTGATAATAACAGCCATGATGATGAGATAAAGATGATGGCTAGACGCCGTGGTGTAATGGTTAAGGTACTTGGCACTTCTGATGCATTGACCGGCTTTAAATGCAAAGAGATCCCCATCATTCACACGCATCTGTGTTTGATGTGTTGAGTCACTCGTGTTTAAAGTCTCTTGCTATGGCGCTTAAAAAAAACATTATTATTAATGGTATTATTATTATTATTATCTTATTATATTTATTATTACAAAAACTTAAATTATCCATTATTTTAATCTTTTACTATTATAATAATTGATCATTTTATATTTAATTTTTATTTTTATTTTGGCTTTTGAAGAAATAAAAGAGTTCTCATAATAATAATAATAATAATTATTATTATTATTATTATTATTATAACAGAAATAAAAACTTTTTAAACACAGTAGTTTTTTATTATAAATGTTTTATGAACCTGCCTTAACTGAAGCGCCGATGATGATTATGGTGATTATGTATTGCTGTTGTTGATGTTATAAGTATTTAATCGAAGTTCTAGATGATGTCATAAATATATATATTTCGCAGTTACTAATCTTATTGATGTCATAGCAACTTTATTGCAAATGTGATTATTGTTGATGTCGTAAATATGTAGTGAGTGCAGTTGTTTACAGTGTTGATGTCATAAATATGTTGCAGTTGTTGATGTTATTTGACGTCACAACAGGTGCGTCGCAGCTGTTGATGCTATTTGATGCCATAGCCGTTGTCATAGTAACCATGGACAAAGCATTTTCCCTTCTCCATGCAACCGCATTGTCTCTGTATCGCACTTAAAGTGAATTCTCTCGTAAAACGAACTTTAAAAAACATTAAATTTTTTTTTATTTCTTACATAATAAAAGTCATAGAGTAGAATGTAATTCTAAAAATAGATGAAAAATATTAATAATAAGAAGAAAAATCTAATAATAATGATAATAATTGGATTTATTTTAACTGTGATGATAAAAAAAATAGGCTGCGTAGTGGCTTAAGTGTTAGAGACGTCGGTCTGGTTCTGCTATAGATGGGCTTCTATGGGTTCGAAATCAAAGAGCAACTACCTGTCACGTGTGTATTAAATGGCATTCACGTTACTATTACTACTAATACTTCTACTACTACTACTACTACTACTACTACTACTACTACTACTACTACTACTACTACTACTACTACTACTACTACTACTACTACTATTAATATTTATAATAATAAAACTAACAGACAATAAAATTGTCAAATATTGACACTAATTATAATTATTATTTTATTCTTCTTTCTTATTTTTTCTCTCCAGGGTATGACACTACACAAGTGCATTCAATAAACACAGACACACACAGACACACACAGACAAACATACGACATACAAAAAACAAACAATTATTTCTAATTTTCCGTGTCCCATTGGTTCAGTTCTTTTCCTTCATTTCAACAAACCAGTCAAGGACACTTTTTTTTGTTTTTTTATATTTTTTTTATGTTTAACATTTTTTCTGATGATGCAGTGCGTGTTATATTCATTGTTAATCCGGTTTTTGTTGATATTAACAAATGATATGTAACATGATGTTGTGTGTGAGTGTGTGTGTGTGTGTGTGTGTGTGTGTGTGTGTGTGTGTGTGTGTGTGTGTGTGTGTGTGTGTGTGTGTGTGTGGAATTGTGGTGAATGATGTAACATGTGACGCTGACACCACCTTAATTAAAATGATTCCACACATTTTTGGAGCAATCCCTCCTGCACAGAGCAAGTTACAAGTATTCACATAAGAGCAGTAGTAGTAATAAATAATGTTATTAATAATAAAATTGTTCAAGTGCCTCTTAGTAGCGGATAGAAATCGCTGCAGATGTATACACATACACAATAGGTTGGAAAAATTATTGATGATTTCTAGAAGTTTGTGAACCATGCAAATATGAAATTAGCCTCGTAAAGTCATCATAATAACAAAATGAATAGTTATTGTGGTTGGTATTTATAACCTATGTGATGTGATTTACAATGTGCATACATTCGTACTCTCAGCTCAAAACTTGATAACATTGTCAACTTTCTACAATATACGCCATTTTTAAAAAAGTTCTATTCAGTATGCTAATAACAATTGTATCTCATCATAACCACGCGTGCATTCGAACACTCCTCCTACGCACTGTTTGAACCAGGCAAGCACCTTACCGACTATTAATGTTTAGTTGTCGTCGGCTGGGAATGTTTTTCGTACATACCATCGATTTATGAAGAAAAAAAAAGTAAGAAGAATGCATCAAACACTGTTCATATAATGTATGAACCATCATGAGCGCCGTTTAAAAATGAAAATAATTAACACTCAGTTACATATCTGTGATGTATAATGACAACAGTGAAATAACACACAACAATGAGCGTTATGAGAATCGAAAAGTCAAATCTAGCCACACATTGTTTATAATTACTAGCGCAGACTCTCGTTCCGTGCAGAGTTACTGAAACATTAACATGTATGCATGATAGAGACAATCTAAGTTTTGCTATCATAGTAATATGCTTCAATATATAACCACACACACACACACACACACACACACACACACACACACACACACACACATTCACGCACACACACATCACATCACAAAAAACTGATTTTTGTATTTCATTAAAATGCAAAGATGTTTCTATTAGCTCCATGCATGCATGGAGTTTGAGTGCAGCCTTTGATGTCACAAGGAAAAATGTTCATCCTTCCATTCAGAAAATTTATTTTAAAGGATAGAAAATGTATTATATAGTATTTAAGAACGGAGCTCTCAGAGGATTATTTTAACAATCGCTTGTAAATTAAAAATTTAAAAACTACTCAATAAAAGGATAATTGAATGAAATGTTTATGAAATAATTAGAAATGCGTGGTTCATTTTATTCACGTTGAATAAAACTAAAATGTGGCTGCTTTAGCGAAAAAAATTAGTTATCGTCTTAAAATTATTGTCTTATATTTATTGTCTTAAATTAAGGTTTTGTTTGAAAGTTATACAAAATTGAACATGCAATGTATTAGTTATTCGTTAGTTTATCTATTTATTATTCTGCTAAAGAATTTTCTAAAAAATTAATTGTAGAAATTCTTCTCCTCTATTGTTTTGACAGGAAAGAAATTTGCAATAGGAAGCGAGATGACTAATTTATAACTATTTAAATTTTTTCTCTCATGGAGAACTTTTACAAAAAAAATTTTGAAAAATTTCTCTTTGTCAGACAATGATCATGCTAAACGTGCTTGGATGCCGTAGTATAATTGGGTATACAATTATACAGCATAAATGCGTACGTGTGTTTGTACATTTTATACAAGTATGTATCTATTCTTACATGTATATATTATTTGTGTATTATTATATTAATTTGTACGCTTTCGTACATGTATTCATTTACTGGTAATGTAAGTTTTTCTTCCGATCTTTCGCAATGTTGTCTTCCAGTCAATGAATGTATACAGCAATTGTGAATCTGAATTTTTCTTTCATCTGCCCACACCTGTTGACGTACTTTCAATATTCACCTCTTCTGGAATGATCTTTCGTATCATTAGGTTAGATAGTTGTGGGTTCTCTCAAATTATCATACATAGGCACGTGCATGCACTTATACTACTAATCATACATGCCAAAATTAATGTTCATCAATTTAGTTATAGATATATGGCGTTAATGAATCACAAACTAAAGTGAAATGATAACAAACAGTGCCAAAAAATTATGGAGAGCAGATTTCATTAACATAAAATTTGACTTGATGATGCCGTTCTTCTGTGCCCACATACATTAAACCCCTCATAACCGGCATAACTACTTGGATGACATCTCAGAGCTCTGGCGAATAAAACATTTTTACGAGTTTTTTTTATTTGGCTGGTTGGTTTTATCGTCTGTGGTTGCGCTTTTGTTTGCTCCTTCCGGATGCATCTCCTTCCTGCGCCGTTCCAGACTGTTATATAAATTTTTGATTAGATTGCTTCAAATTATTTTCCTTATCTTCGTCAGACCTAACGATAGAAATGAAGAAGACACAAGCTTCAGTATTCATCGTGATCAACTCTGCGCAGATGATAGGGGATTTCTTTTAATAAACGATGTTAAAAGGTCGAAATAAATGCCAGGCGATGGCGAAGAATTGAAAAAAAAATTAAATTTCCAAAAACAAAACAAAACACCATCCTCTCAACAATCTCAACAAACATTCAATAAACTTTATTATTAATTGCAGCAGCAGCAGCAGCAACAACAACAACAACAACAAAATGGCTAACAAAAATTAAACAAGAAAAAAACACTTCGCTAAAAGCAACATCAGCAATTTGTTATGAACTGCAATAAAAGCCATCTCTCGCATCAACGACAAAAACATCAACATGCATAAAAGCATCAACAACACATCAACAACATTAGCAAAGACAAAAGCATCAACAGCAACAACAACAGTAACAAAATATTAATAGTACAGGCGGCGTCGATATAATCCATCAAAATAAACGTGTTAGCCAGTAAAGGTCGTAAAAATATTTCAAAAACTCTCGCCATATTTGACAGCAGCATCATCACCATCAGCACTAAACGATCGCAATCATCATCGTCATCAACATTTTGTTCGTCGTCACCATCATCATCATCGTGGTTATCCATATCGTCACCTTAATTTTTTTCATCATCACCAACATTGTCATTACCAGTCAATATTTTCATCACTACAAACAAAAGAACAACATTAAATGCGAGACATCAGCAAATTCAACAATGACATCAACATCCCGACAACATTACAACAACGAACAACATCACATGCAACATAGCTTCAAATATTAATGTGATACAACACAGCATCAATAAAAATAACATAAACCTTATTAGCAGAGAAACAACTTCAATAACACCAAAAACAGCAACATCAATAACACATCAACAGTTTCAACACGAAAACACTATCCCATTAGCGTCACATTAATATTCACGACATCGCATTAACAACATCACATCATTAACAACAACAACAACAAAAACAAAAACAACAACGTCAACAACAGATTTACACACGCACGTTTTTGTTTAATGGAAAACTCAGTCAGCCGGCGGCTGCAACAGACAATGGAACATACAGCTGCAGTGGAAACAATGATTATCCTCCACTCACGAGCACATGAAATCTTCTAAAAATAAAATTTAAATTGGATCGAAAATAAAATTTTTTTATAATTATTTTATGGAAATAATTGCATAAATATTTATTTAAATTTTCAAAAGAGTATTTATTTGTTCATTCAAATCATAATATTAAAAGCCGGTCTCAATAATAAAATTATATGCACTTTATTAATTTATGTATAAAATTGATTACAAAATACATCAACAGTTTTAGAAACAACAACACGTCAGCAACGACGACATCAATAAAATACAACACTAAAAATACTAACAACAACAACAACAACAACCACATGATACACAGCAACACAATCAACACGGCATCAAAAACATCGAACTAAACACTCACACAACAACAAAAACAACTACACATACAATGACAACATAATTGTCTAAACTAATAACGACAACAAGAAACAACCTACAATTTCGGACAATAATGACAACAAAATAAACAACGATAACAACAACATGACTGAGATTTACACTTTGTTTATTTGTTGTTCACAGTTCAAAGTTGAACGATTGATTGCGTCACACTTATCTCGAACGTGATTGGACGATAACGACTGTACGTTGATGACGTCGATAAAAATGAAGCTGGTTGCGCTTGCAAATATGGTGGTAGATGTATTTTCTAGAGATGAACATTGATTGGTGGGCCTAAAAAATGGGGCATTATTTTAAATAGCCAGGGTTTCGTTGTATAATTTTTCCCGGTAGAGTAAAAATTAACAAATTTTGGTAACCCTGATTTATTCGGTAAATAAAAACAGTTGTTTGGATTAATTTTTACCAATGGGATACTCATTTTATCAAAGTATTATGAATTTATTTGAATTTTAAGTTTCACTACATTTCAAATTCCATTACTTTTTATTACATTTTTAGAGATTTTACAATATATTACGTTTTACATTTCATTGGTTGGCAGTCGAAAAATAAAAACCAGTGGTGAATTTTAAGGGGAGGACCTCCGTTAACAAAACAACAACAACAAAAACTACAAAAAAACTACAACGACAACAACTACAGCAATAACCACAACAACAACAGACACATAGCCAACTATAGCAGCAGTGTTCGACTAGCACATACAAAACTTACAAAATTTTCCATTCTCCCGCTAATGAGTTCACAATAATTATGATTTAATACTAAGAAAAGATTTTAAAAATAAAATTGAGAAAATGTAAAAATAAAAATAACTTTTAAAATATTTATGGACGCCAGGGTTTTTAATGAGAAAGCAGGTGTAGATGTTTTTAAATAAAATTTTTTTATAAACAGGAATGTTACGTTAAAAGTGCATCCATCCATTCATTCCTGGTGCACACGCACTTAATACCTTTTAATAATAATGATGGTAATATTAAGAATAATAACAAAATGTGTGTTTGTGCGAGTGTATGAGTGTGTGTGTGTGTGTGTGTTTGTTTGTGCTTGTGTGTGTGTACGTGAAAGTGTTTGCCTGTCTGTGTGTGTTTGAGTTTGCGTATTTACATCTTTTGAAAAATCGAATTTATTCATGCTTTACTGAAAAACTTTGAAACGACAGCTCAGTGAACACTCACCATCAAAAAAATATCCAGGATTCCCAGTAACGTGAATCAGTAAATACACTACACATTATAAACTACGGATAATGTTTGGTCGTTTCATTGTGAGTAGCAGTGAAGATATTGAACGAACTATACCAAACTTTGAACATTTTGATGTGTTAATCTTGTGGATTAAAATATAACATTGAACAAACTTGAAAATAAATGGCTTAAAACAGTGGAATGTAACTGTGAAACTGTGTGATGCGTTTGTAGTGACGTAATGTTGAAACAATATGATGTGATATTTATTGCAGATTCAACAGTAACAAGAATGACCAGACCATGGAAGTGGATGAGTATGACGAGCTTGACTTCATTTGCCCACACTATGATGAAAAAGAGTGGAGGAACAAGTCCAAAATGCTCGAGTACTATCTTATATTACAGGGTTTGTTGGTTGGCTGGATGGTTGGTTGGTTAATTGGTTGGCTGGTTGGTTGGCTGGCTGGTTGGTTGGTTGAATGGTTGGTTGGCTGTTTGGTTGGTTGGCTGGTTGGCTGGTTGGTTGGCTGGTTGGTTGGTTGGTTGGTTAATTGGCTGGCTGGCTGGCTGGTTGGTTGGTTGATTATTTATTTGTTTAGTCGGTTGTTTGACTGACTGGTTAATTGGATAATTAATTGATTGGTTTATATATTGTTCATATAAGCCAAAGACAGGCAACCAACCAACCAAACAAACAACCAACCAAACAAACAAACTAACTAACAAACAAACAAACAAACAAACAAACAAACAAACAAACAAACAAACAAACTAACTAACTAACAAACAAACAACCAAAATAACAAACTAACTAATTAAGTAATAAACAAACAAAACAAACAAAACATAACAGAAGAAAAACAAATATAAACAGAAACACAGATTGTAATTATATGCTAAAACCGATTTAATTATTTTTTAAAAACAATTTTTTTTTTCAAAAACAAATAAAATCCACTCTTAACTGAATTCACTTCTGGTTTTTTTAGTTTTTTTGTTTTTTCGTTTTTTTTTGTCTTCAGTGGAAACGGCCAATAAAATATTAGAATGTGCTGAGTAGATGATTGATGGAGCGAGTTTATAAAAAATAAATGAGTGGTGAAAGAATTAGTGATTGGCCAGGAAAGTAAAAAAAAAATGAAATGATTGATTGGTCGGTTGGTCGATTGATTGTTTATTAAACTGGTTTGTCGTGTGATTGATTGTGTATTGGATTGGCTGGTTGTATGATTGAATGTTTATTGCATTATTAAGATTCATCACTCAATGCATTACGGATTCCAAGATGAATAATTTTAAAATATATATAGGAAAGAATTATTATATTATGAATAAATGTAATTAGCACAAAATTATAAAAAAAACTAAAATATGATAATAAAATTAAAGTTAAATAAAAAATAAAATAAGCCATTTTCAATTCGTTCATTCATCTTCTGTCCACCCTTCTAAAAATCAATTGTACATCCATTCATCCGCCTATTTTTTATCTACCGCTTCATTCATCCATCCATTCATTTCCCCATTTATCCACCCATCTAATCATTCACCCAATCATCTAACCATCTTTCAATCTATTCATATTACCGTCCATCCACCCATCTATCCATTCATTCATTCAACCATGCAGCCAACCATCCATCCATCCATTAACACAACAACTAATTAGCTGCACTTCTCCTACCAAGAATAGTTGATTGATGATTCGCTGCATTGACAATCTAATTTATGCACACACGCTCACACACATTCACACAAACTTACATACACACACAAACACACACATACACCCATAGGCACGTGCACTTGTGTTGATCATATTTGTTTAGGTTTGAAAACCTATATACACTGATTTTATATATATATATATATATTTATGTATATGTATATTATATATATGTTTGTGTGTATGTGTCTACGTGTAATTTTGTGTGTTTTTGTGTGCGTGTGCGTGTGTGTATGTCGGTGCATTTATGTGCTAAGCACTAATAGATTTAAAAACTTTTCACTAACATCAACACCAACCACAGCAACAACAACATCAACAAACATAAAAAAGACATACAATCAGCAACAATAGTGGTAATGAATAAAATTGAACAAACCCTCACACATCCCTAAACATGCATGAAACATCTACAAAGAGTATAACATATACATATATGTATATACATATATATACATGTATATGTGTGTGCGTGCGTGCGTGTGTGTGTGTGCGTGTGCTTAGATATAAATTATATACATTTATATTAGTTAATAGTTATACTTGTATTCATATTCAAACATGCACGCGTATAATGCATAAAAATTTGCACTTTCAAAGTGGCGTCATCGTCGTAATCGAGTCACGTGTTATGTAGCCATGGTGACGTAATGATGACGTATTGGGGTTTTCCCATTAGAAGCTTATATCGTACTGCACTGCTGGCTTGCTTGTTGATGGTAATGGTGCCGGAGTAGGTGGTCTTGGTGATGATGATGATGATGATGATGATGATGATGGCGAAGGGGATTGTGATGATAATGATTGCAATCGTGGCGACGATGATGATGATGAAGATGTCGAAATAGAGAGGTTGCGACTGAAATATTAAAGACGGAGATGAGATTGCACTTTTTTACGGCAACTGTTTTGCTAAAAAATGGCGTTTGTGCTTCTGACAATGATTATGATGATGCTGGTGATAAAAATGATAGCAGTTTTCTCTAAATTACCTCAAGGATGGTTATGACATTGATGCTGATGCTGGTGCTGATTATGATGATGTTGATGATAACTTTCATCCAACTGCATGATGATGTTGATGATAACTTTCATCCAACTGCATGATGATGTTGATGATAACTTTTATCTAAAACTGTATAATTGGATAAAAAGTGGCTGTTAAAAAATAAAAAAATACAGGATTATGTTATGATGCTGACGATGACGATGAAGTTGATGATCATCATTATCACGATGATGACGGTGGTGATGATAATGAGGAATGATAATGACAAAAAAGAAAATGATGATGACGAAGAAAAAGATGATGATGACGAAGATGATGATGATGATGACGAAGATGATGATGATGATGACGAAGATGATGATGATGACGACGATGAAGAAGATGATGATGACAACAAATAGTGTAGCAAATCGAAACTGTGTTCAATATAATGGATCGTTCCTTATTTCCAGCTCGTAGTATTACGTCACATCTTCGTCACATATTTGTTTTAATGTTACTAAATATAATTATATGTATCATTTTGTATAATTATATGCGTGAACTTAATGAAAATATTTAACAAGGTGGAAATTGGTGATATAATTGATGATGACGATGATGATGACGAAGAAAACGACAAATATGACTAAGATCATGGCGATAACTAAGATGATGACGACGACGATGACGACGAGAATTGCAATGACCTAGTAATTAAGTTAAAAGTCTTCGAAGCAAACAATGCATTGGATCTCCTCATCCAAATAATAACGTCACATCACGGTCGTTCCTTTGAAATATTTTCTCCTTGCAAAGAATATTCAAAAAAACATTTACAAACTCCCGCACACTTATACACCAACACACACAACACACACACATACATACATACACACATACACGTTGATATAAATATACGTACGCAGACAAATACACAAACATGTGTTTTGCACTAAAGTATCTGAAAAAGTACTTAAAAACTGTCTTCGTACATAACAATATATAATTTTCACACACAAACACGTCACACACACACACACACACACACACACACACACACATATATATATATATATATATATTTATATATATATATAATAAAAGAATATGGGAGCACCTAATTTACCTTCAAACTTATACTCAGACTGTGAATATAAAAAACTCACAAGAGTAAAAAACCTGTAAATATTTAAACAACTCCGTAAAATCACACACATAAACACACACCAACAAACAAACACACACACCAGCAATACACAAACAGAACACACATGCACGCACACGCACACACACACACATTCACGCAGACAAATTCGCAAAAATAGCGTGAAAAAGGGTAAGAGAGACGACTTTCATAACATTCCAGAAGTAACCTTTCTATTTATGGATTCTATTAAGCCGACATAAACAACATTTCTTATGCATAAGCACTCTCAAACACAGGTATAATTATAAACAAACATGCACACGTACACACAAACAAACATTCACACGTATATACAAACAGACATGCACAAACAGACATATATATATATATATATATATATATATATATATATATACACAAGCAGAAACAATTATTTTTAAGTATAAAGAATAGAAATATACCCTCGTTCACATGTACCCAACAGTTCTCATCCATACCAACATATAAAAAGATTTTCGAACTTTCGCGCAAATGTAAAGATGTATTTGCAAATACACAAACACGTCACACACATACACACACACCACACTCACACACACATACACAGACACACATACACAGACACACAGACAGAAAAATACACAAACATTTATTTAGATACACGAACGTACTCTGACATAAGGCAATAGACTTTTCATCGGGCCCGAATTTTATTTTGAAAGATTCCAAAATGTAATAGATCCAAAGTTACGCGACGCGAGCCTTGGAAATTTTTGCCAATATGAAATTTTTGGCGACTGACTAAAAAGATTTGCAATCAATCTTCATAGGAGAAAAATTTGCTTCCTAAATGAAATTGAAAAATTTAATAAATTTCAAAAACTTTGTTCAGGCGGTAGCATTATTAAGTACAATGGGAATGAGAAAGATGCGACTTGGTACTTTGTACTTTTGAGCATTCAATAAATTTAGCTAGTGCAGTCGCACGCACAATCGTTTTTTTATTATAAACACCATAAACTCCATAAACATACTTATCCGCTTCTTAAACAAAAATGATAAATGTTAGGCTGAAAAATTGGATTCAATCGTAAAATATTTTACTTTTTACTGACAAAACACAAAGTTGAGACTTTCCGAAAATTGTAAAAAAAAATCATCTTTAAAGAAAGTCATAAAATGCCGACATTTTTACAAATTTGATTTCTTATTTCATACTTCAATTAATAACAAACGCCATATTGATAATTAAACTTCAAAGTTAGATCAATTATAAAACAAAAAACATTTCAATTCCTAAAAACCTTCACTCACATGAACTGCACTTTTACAGGTATGCTTCACTCCAATCCATCTACCATTAAAAAAACAGCTCCCATCAATAATTTACTTAACGTATGAACTTTGATGTTTAATTTATCTTCTTCCTTTCAACCATAATCCTCACAGAAACCTAACTTTGCATGTTTTTGCGTGCCATCCTCCAGCATATAATAACATTTAATAACTTGCTCATGCAATTAAAATTTAATTTTATTTGTAGATGACAGGATTGCTAGTGTATGTACAATGTGTATGTGTGAATTAATTGTATATGTATGCGTAAATACGTGTATGTATATTTGTATGCGTATGTGTGTATTTGTGCGTGTGTGTATTTGTGTGTGTATGTGTGTGTGTCTATGTGTATGTAGTATGTGTATGTGTTTGTTTGTGCGTGCATGTAGATGTATAAACGACGTCACAGCACAGCTCACGGTTCCACATTTAAGATTTCTTATACGTTGGTTGCATGGCAGTTACACATTCCACCTTGCCATCCTTTCATCTTAATGATCAATTAGCTTAAATTGCTTGGTCTCCCTTCTTATGTTGCTGTTGTTGTTGCTCCGTGTGATGTTGTGTTGACGAATGTGTTTGCTTGCTGCTGATGAGGCTGGCGTGGGTTTTATTTCATTTTTTTTTTGGTGATAATTTGTTTGTTGTGTGTGTGCGTGTATGTGCCCATCCATCCATCCATCCATCCATCCATCCATCCATCCATCCATCCATCCATCCATCCATCCATCCATCCATCCATCCATCCATCCATCCATCCATCCATCCATCCATCCATCCATCCATCCATCCATCCATCCATCCATCCATCCATCCATCCATCCATCCATCCATCCATCCATCCATCCATCCATCCATCCATCCATCCATCCATCCATCCATCCATCCATCCATCCATCCATCCATCCATCCATCCATCCATCCATCCATCCATCCATCCATCCATCCATCCATCCATCCATCCATCCATCCATCCATCCATCCATCCATCAAACTCTACGCAACACACAACAAGCTTCAATAGAGGCGGCAGCTCCAACATTAGAATTATTTCCACCTCAAATCACAACCTTTCTCGAGCCGATCTCAGATAATTACCATCTCTTTCGACAGGTGTCAGAAAACGACTACAGAAACTGCATAATGTACAACGAACGCGAGGCACTACTCGTGTTGAATTGCAGTCATCCGTACAGCAAACGACGGTACACCATTTTATTTGAGTCCTACCCGTCTATCCCGAACGCTCCCGAATATAAAACCGGAGAGTCCTATTATTTTATCAGTTAGATGGTTGGCTGGCTGTTTGACTGGTTGATTGATTGATTTGAAGTTATCCGGTTGAAGTGATTAAGTGAATGCTATCCGGTTATAATATTGAATGGAGCTCGTGTTGTTTTACGCAGCTTGGTGACGTGATAATTTTGCTTTTTAATAACTTTAATAAATAATTATTTTGCTTTTTAATCAATCAATTGATTGATTTTAAATAATTGATTTTTATCAGCATCACTATAATTTAAATTATCATCAAATTATCATAATAGCAATCACCATAACCACACCACCATAGCCACACCACCATAGCCACACAACCAACACCACCATCACGTTCTCACCTGCAACCAGCAACCTCGACTGGCAACCATCACGGTCTCAACAACGTCTACCACGGAGCATGCAGGCAGCACAACATGAGAATTAAAATTAAAGTATCAGACCGACTGCCAAACATCTTCTACGATGATGAAGAAGACAATGGCGACGAAGACGACGACGACGATGATGACGACGAAGATTACAATGAGGAGGATGACGACAACGATGAAGGTGATGCTAGTTATGGCGGGAAAAGAAATAAAAATGATGATGATGATCCCTTCGGGACGACAATGAAGATCACAACGGCTACAGTGACTGTTAAATCCAATGTACATAGTAAGCCCTACTCGTCATTATTGTCGTCATCGTCATCACCATCTTTTTTGTCATCATCACTATCATCTTCGTTGTCATCAGTTACATTATCACGATCATTATACTCACTATCAGTATTATAAACTTGTAGTTTTTTTTTTAGCCGTGACAAATAATTTATAAAAATATTTGAAAGTCACGTGCAGCTGTTCAGAAACGTTACATTTTCATAAATCCAAACTAATCTTATTTCTTAAATCTCATCTAAACGACAAACCAACCTACAATACTCAACTTATCTCCTGCCAAACCAAACCACTTTATATTAAAAACCTACCAACGTGTGTCGTCAGATATCAGCAGACCACCACCGGCCAAAAAAGTTGGAGAAGGAGGAGGTAGAGGACAGCACAAGCAAAAACACCAGCATCAACATCAACAGAGAAGGATGCAGATTACAAAAGCACCAACATTTATAGACAACGGCTACATTTTCAACTTCAACGACGACGACGACGATGGTGGCGACCGTGGTGACAACAATCGCGTCATAAAACGGCGTAAGTGGGTTTCGTTGTGAAAATGTGCAGTTGACAGTGGCGTCGGCTTGTGCGACATCTCAAGAGCAAAATTAAATTTTCGATGTGATAAAATAATTTTAAAAAAATTTCGCCTTGAAATCTGTGTACCTCTTTTTTTTATTTAAAACATTATCTTATTATTTTTCTAAAGATATTGCGATAAGATTTTAGAAGACATGGTAAAAACTTGCCTGAAAAGTTGTAAACATTTGACAGCAGTAACGTTGAAAATTTTACAAATTTGTTGTTTTGATAAAAAATACTTAACGTACACACACTAATTTTTTACTATCTCAAATAAGTGCTCATTTTTGCAGCACTTGGGACACGCAACAACAACAACAACACGTTGCACAGGAAACAACATCCTATTCATCAGCATCGACTGTTCAATCAACAACAAAGAAATCAACAGAAAAATTTACAACAACAACCGCAGAAGCCACACAGACGACAAACGCAGAAAAACATATCCTACCACAGCCACAACCAACCAAACCACGATGATGAGGATGATGAAGACGATGATGCTGATGATGATGAAATTGATAAGAATGGAATGAGTAGCAATAAAAACAAAAACATTCACCATAACAAAAACAACAACAAACTCAACAGCAAACTCAAACTATCATACTCAGCTCAAGTGCCTAACAGCCGATTCGCATTTTCCAGAACGACAAGGAGCCACGTGACCACAGCCGCCATCTTGTTTCTGCCATTTTTATTTTCTAGACACCTGAAAATAATACAAATTTTGAGACATTTGATTACTGAATTTTGTTTTCCTTGCAGTTGTTGATCTTGTTGCAGTTGCAGTGCGTTTGTCTCCGTTTGTGCATAAGCCTTTGTGTATATGATAAATAGAAACACATTTACACGTACACACACACATACACACACACAGACACACACACACATCTGTAGATTAATTTTTGAATGGCCACATTCATGGGAACAGATTTTTATGTTAATATAAAGAAAGAGCGTATAGATATATAAAATATCTATTATATGCATATTATACATATACATGTAACTGTACAGAGTAATATAATATATACTATACGTGTAAAATATAGTCCTAATACTACCTAGATTGTCGATGTGATGTTGTCCTTAAGTAATGTCATACATTAGTACGTATCGATTTTATTGTGTTGTGTTTGTTGGACGATTTTACGCACTCCAGAGAATGCATTCTGAAATATATTTTGATGAAATTATTTTCAATTATAATTTGTAAAATGATTTTGAGTAATTGGTCCACATTCTAATAATTTCGAGAGATAATGAATAACTGCGTATTAACGGCTATCTAATCCCAAATTAAAAACGCTGTACGTGTGCTATCGTTGCTTGCACCTGCTAATGTCTTGAAACCTCATTTAAAAATCTACATAATACACATAAATGAATAAATAAATTAATTATTTGTTTGCTATTTTTTGATTTTGTATTTTATTAGTTAATTTCAATCAATCTTATAATAATAAACTGTTTATACAATGAAGAATAATTTCATGAACTCTGGCACTCTCTTCGTTTCGATGCCAAATTTTTATGTTCAGCTATGTCTATTTATATCTAAAAATATTAACTATGTGTCGAAATATTGTTATATATGTGTGTGTACGTGAGTGTGTGTGTGTGTCGTGTGTGTGTTTGTGTGCGTGCGTGTGTGTCGTGTGTGTGAAAGAGATAAATATATATTTGTATATATTAAGGATCGCAAAATTTTTTCTTGAAGGAAGGGGCATAAAAAGTTGCTTCAATATTAGAAAGAAAAAAATAAATTTGATTAAAACAACATTCCTCATCTCACCTGCCGTCAGAGGTCAGAACGTTGCAATGTTAATAGTAATTGTGTACCAATTACAGTAATGTTAATACTATGCTTAATGAATAATATATAGGTGTGGTTGAATTTTAAATTTATTATTTTTATACCAAATTCATTTAAAGATGCTAGAGCAACATATTATCGCTATTCACATCAGTTAAAATAATTCTTTTTTTAATATGATCCACCCTAGTATCTATACCTAAACATTCATATAAAGGACTGTGTTTGTTGTGACGTGATTCCAAAAAATTAGCATTAATTTTTTTTACTCATCCGACTCAGCCATTTTGTCGGTTCCGTGCGTTTGAAAGTTAGGACGCTCTCTTGAGAGATGTCTCTACGTCTGCTAGAGGTCGACCAATCACATTCTTGCCAGCTATCTTCTCTGTTTGTTAGGCGGGAAGTTTTTTACGTACGAATTTTTACTTTTTAATTTTGTTTAGTAACGTAGCTGTACTGCGCTGAGTTCTGTCTGATTAAATTTAGTTAGCAGTATGAGGAAGGATATTATTGGATGAAGCGTTTTGTTTGTTAATATTTTGGGATGGTTATTTTAAAGGAACTAAGCTTGGAGGAGTGCAAATATTTCAAACAATAGTGCTGCAACTATGATAGAAAAGATTCATCCTTGAAACACCTAAAGTATTGTTAAACTTTAACAAATTTTAAAATTTTAACAAGTTTATTTTTTTTATTACTAAGAATTGGTTTGATTGAATGAATAATAAACGGATGGGTTGAAATTTGCACATAGTTGCAAGTGTATATTTGTGTGTCAGTATGTGTGTGTGTATTTATTTATGTGTTCATGCATATGTGTTTGTTTATGCTATATTGATTGAAGCTTCATATACAACTAAAATATTTTAATGTTCAACAGAATGAATTCATATATAAGCTAGACAAGTCAAACTTATCATTGCTCATAACGTAACTAACTGTTCTCACTATCTTTCTAAATCTTTAAAATTATCCTCTCAGCGTCATATTTCAATGTTCAATTGCTTCAAAACTTGTAACCGTCAGATTGGTGAAATTTTTTTTTTAATTTATTCTTTTAT
The DNA here is from genome assembly GCF_000326865.2 of Helobdella robusta. NCBI lineage: Eukaryota > Metazoa > Annelida > Clitellata > Rhynchobdellida > Glossiphoniidae > Helobdella > Helobdella robusta. The sequence continues at coordinate 936,563 of NW_008704941.1, read as the reverse complement.
AATCTGTTGATTTTTTCTCTCTTTCTCCCTCTCTTTCTTTTTTTCTCTCTCTCTCTCTCTTGTTTTTTTTCTCAGTTTTTATCTCTCAATTATGCTAGTTGTTTCACAATTTTGAACAAACTCACATACACACACATACATACACATACATGAACTCAAACACATATAAATTGTCATTATGTTATTATTATTATCATTCTTTATTTCGCGTTTAAAGTTTTTTTTAGGTTAAATAAAATGTTTCATTTAATTTAAACGTAGAATAAAAAATATTGAAATGAAATATGCGCAGCGTACCAACAGACGTACCTACATTCCTTTGTTGTGGCATCCAATAAATTTCATCCAATAATTATAAGCGTTTTGTTGTTCAATTTATTACTATTTTTTGATAATTTTAACTCATTTATTTCGTAAATAACTTAATTTCAAAGTTTTTACGGTTGAGGCATCATTGTAGTAATAGATGGTTGAGTTGACTCGGGTGAGTGGTTGGTTTGAAAGCAGATCTCTCGCTCAACACCCCTTGCTACCATTCTGTTAAAAAAATATTTAATTGCAATATGATAAGATTTCTGGCAGTGAGAATAGATGTGAATTAAATTTTTATTTCAGCTATCTTGAAAAATTACAAATTTAAAATATTTTTAATAACTAAATAATCACTGAAAATTATATGGTGCAACTCTATCAACGAGGTATTTTTTTGTTTGGCACACATGCACTCCAACACTCCAACACATGCACTCCAACACTCCAACACATGCACTCCAACACTCCAACACATGCACTCCAACACTCCAACACATGCACTCCAACACTCCAACACATGCACTTCAAAACACATGCACTACAACACTAAAACACATGCACTTCAACACGTGCACTTCAACACGTGCACTCTAACACTCCAACACACGTTTTAACATGTGCACTCCGACACTCCAACACATGCACTTCAACACATGCACTCCAACACTCCAACACATGTACTCCAACACTCCAACACATTCACTCCAACACTCCAACACATGCACTCCAACACATGAACTCCAACACATGCACTCCAGCACATGAACCGGCTTTTACTAAGATATAGATGAAAATACCATCCCCTTTAAATTCAACAGATGTCAGGAAACACACAAATACATCGTGTACACCGTAAGCACCTCTCCTTTTTCAAATGCTAGCATAGGAATTGATGAATATGTCAAAGAAAGGAGTGATTTGAAATGTTCTGTCAGAAAAAAGTGTTAACAGAACAATTACTTTGAACAAAACTCGTATTTCCATGAAATAAGCTGCCATCTATATAGTTATTAATTTTTAATAAGACTACAAAAAAGCGTAAAATTTTGTTACATTTTAGCAATCGATAAAGCAATTTTGATTTTTGAATTTTCTAAAAAGTATATGCGAAATAAAGAATTCATATTCATGACATTTACAACAAAACCATCCACATTAACCAACTCATCAGACCAAAAAATTGTCTGAATCTACATATCTTAACATGATCGCTTCGTATGAAACACCCCAGCCTAACCGCAACAAAATATGAATGTCAAGAAGGGATGTAAACAAAAATGCAACGCGTGAGGTAATGATTTTTAACATCTGCACTCCACAATAACTCATCAATTCCAGACAAGGGTCAATGAAACTAAAAAATCCATGCAACATTTCATCTAAATTCATCCACACAACACAGCAGTTTCATCTGTAACTACTTTATTCTTATCCTTACTCACATACTGACTGACCCAAACACACACACACACGCACGCACACGAATACAAAAATACACAGATATACACACGGACACACATTCAAAAACAATCTCACAAGTAAGGAATGTGGTTTGGCCGCAGCCAGGGCAGCGGACGAGAATATGAAAAAAAAAATAAGAGGACGCCCTCTCCCCGATTGAATTTTTGCCGATAGGCATCGAGGTTCTTGGCTCAATGGAGCCTTACACTTTTAAATTCCTTAAAACAATTTGTAAGTTTATTAGTGGTAGATCAGGTGACAGCAGAGAGCAGTTTTTGCAACGAGTCACATTTCGAGTTTGTTGCAGCGGTTCCTGCGTGTCTGAGTGAGGGAGAATGTTCAACTGAATGCCAACGTGTGCAACTAACAAAAGACCAAAGTGTTAACCCGCTTGTTACTTGTTACTTGACATACATACATACATACATACACACTCTCAAACATACATACATACACACTCACAAACAAACATACATACATACATACATACATACATACATACATACATACATACATACATACATACATACATACATACACACTCTCAAACATACATACATACACATACAAACGGTCATATCTCGACGCCCACACTCACACACACACACACACACACACATATATATATATATATATATATATACAGAAATAATTACACGCATAAACATAGACGTATGTTTACATGTATATAATAAGATGCAATCCAATACGCACGCACAGGCATTCATTGCAGGCACACTCTTATTTCACCAGAAGCAACCATCCAGTCATCAGCGCTAACTGACGTGGCTGAATGAGAATTAGAGGAAAGGGAAGAATACACGATTGAATGTTTTTAATATGCCAACGAAGAATTTTGAAAAGATTAATAAATAATGTTTTAGAGGAAGAGTGCACTATTTTAAAATTGTTGAGTGCGTGTTAAATGGAAGTTGGTTGTTATGAAAAGATAGTGCAAAGATATATAAACTTACTTCTATATACTACGTAAATACCTATATTTATATATATATATACTTTTACAATATTCTATAAATTCTACCAAATGTACTTCAGGTAAATGTTGGTAATAGACCATAATTTTTACAATATTCTATAAATTCTACCGAATGCCGATGGCATACCGAATTTGCTTATAAACAGTTCTATTGTAAAAATTATGGTCTATTACCAACATTTACCCGAAGTACATTCGGTAGAATTTTTAGAATGTTGTAAAAATTATGGTCAATTACCAACATATATATATAAATATATAAATATTTAAATATATATATATATATATAAAGTAATTAATTGGAAATGATTTTCATTTGATTTGTTTTTCAAAAAACAAAGAAGCCTAACTATGTTAGAAAGATAACTTTTCAGAAAAAATAAAAATTTTCTTCCTAATAAAATCAAACTTTTAATAGAAGATAATTAATTATATATATACATAAATATAAATATATATATATATATATATATATATATATATACACGTGCGTATATACGAGTATGTATATTTGCTTATAAACAGTTCTAAAAATAGATGAACGTGGCAATTTCAAACAAAAAAAAATATAAAAAAAACATAAAATAAAAAGAACAATAATAAATAAAAAAGTTGTAAAACTTGTATGGAATTTCTTCATAGCAAAAATTACTTGTCTTTTGAAAAAAATTCTTACGTAAATTTATTTTTAGCATTTTTTAGCGACAGTGTTTTCTCTCTGTTTGATTTTGTGTTAGTTCGTTTATTAGACTAATAGTTATTGTTGCTGTTGATTTAGTGTTACTAATAATACATTTGTAAAATTAATGATGGAAGCAATGGAATTATAGTTAATTAATTAATAGTAATTAATTAGAACTAGTTTTCAATTGATTTGTTTATCAAAAAACAAAGATGAAGCTTAACTAGTTTAGAAAGATAACTTTTTAGAAAAAGAAAAATTTTTTTCCTTATATAATCAAAGTTTCAATAAAAGATAATTAATAAAATATTAATGAAAAATTAATTAATGAAATATTATTTATTGGTATTTTTATGATAATTTTATTATTGTTAAAAACATTTCTCCTTACAACCAACGATATACGATTCAATTTGACAGTATCAGAAGAGCACAAATCATTTGGATTCTTTCTTCTTTCTGTAAAAAAATTTATATTTAGTATTACAGATTACTGCTACTATTTACTACTACTATTGCCACTACTACTACTACTACTGCTACTACTACTACTATAGCTGCTGCTGCTACTACTACTATTTCTACTACTTTTACTATTACTACTCCATAAATTCCCACTATTACTACTACCACTCTTAGTACTGCGGAAACGAATACTACCACTACTACTACTACTACTACTACTACTACTACTACTACTACTACTACTACTACTACTACTACTACTTGTGTTGAGATAATAATAAATAAAAAAACTCTTCAATAAAACAGATTTTAGAAGAACTTATAAACGTCATGCATCTTCGTTATAACCGATAATATTTGTTTTGAATACGGATATAACGAACAAAGTGGATTAATAACATCAGAAGGTGAGTATACGATTTGTATGTAATAGAAATATTTGTAGACATTTTTAAATTCATTTTGTCATGAAAAGTTGATACATCAAAAACAAATTTTTGGCACGTTTCAATTGGTTTTTTTCCCCAAAACTGATCAATGGTAACAATGATGACGTTATCAATATACGTCTTTTTCATACAGTTCCGATTTAATGAGAGTATCACGGACCAGAGATGATGTTATTTTTTTTCGTGATTATTTATAAATATGTCATAATTGAATTAAATTTGATTTGGTTTCATAGTATTTCAATAAAAGTAATAATTATTATTATTAATGTTATTATAATTATTATAATAATTGTATTATTGTTGTACAAAATTAAAAAGACTCTACCGATTCTGAAATATTTATATTTTCTAGTGTGGCTGTTGTTGAACTTCAGCGGACGCATTAAACAACATTTCCATCTGGTTCTAGAGACCCCATCAACCAAATTTATTTCTGGAGAGAATGTTTTATTTGTTTGACCACAAACTGGCCACTTGCTAGCTACGCTGTAGAGCTTTTCTTTATTACAAAACGTTTTTTCAACGACAAATGCAATTTATATTCAACTTATTGTATCATTACCATCATTATCACCATAATAATCATCATCAACCACATCATCATCATCGTCATCATCTCCATCATCATCATCGTCACCTCTTTCTTCATCATTATCATCAATAACATCACCATCGTCATCGTCATCATCATAATCACAGTGAATATTTGTCTTAATTCGACTTATACTTTCTGTGAAACACTCAACCAGATGTAATATATGTAATTCCACGAACCAACTTAATGATCAGTCTTTACAAATAATAATAAAAAAAATAATCAATAACAACAATAAGAAGAATAATAACAAATAATAACAATAGAAGCAAATTTAATCATGTTAAACAATTCTTATAACAGATGACAATAGATGGATTTGTCGTTGCTATTGTTGGTTAGAAAGGTTGTTGATGTTTTTATCGGGTTGTTGTTGTTGTTTATGTTGTAGTTGTCGTTGATGATGTTTTTATTTGGGAGCTGTTGATTTTGTTGTTGTTGATGATGTTTTTATTGGGTAGTTATTGTTGTTTTTTTTGCTGATGTTGTTAATGTTTTTATTGAGTTGTTGTTGTTGATGTTGTTGATGTTGTTGATGTTTTTATTGAGTTGTTTGTTGTTGTTGGTAGTAGTTGTTGATGTTGTTGATGTTTTTATTGAGTTGTTTGTTGTTGTTGGTAGTAGTTGTTGATGTTGTTGATGTTTTTATTGAGTTGTTTGTTGTTGTTGATAGTTGTTGTTGATGTTTTTATTGAGTTGCTGTTGTTTATGTTGTTATTGTTAATAATGGTGTTTTGTTGTTCGAGTATTATGAAAAAAAAAGATTTCGAATGATTAAAAAAACTATAGTTCTAATGATGATGAC
>NW_008704941.1:918184-930252 GCF_000326865.2 Helobdella robusta | reverse complement strand
ATGATGAAGATAATGAAGAAGATGATGGTGGTGATGATGATGAAGATAATGAAGAAGTTGATGGTGGTGATGATGATGAAGATAATGAAGTAAGATGATGGTGGTGATGATGATGAAGATAATGAAGAAGATGATGGTGGTGATGATGATGAAGATAATGAAGAAGATGATGGTGGTGATGATGATGAAGATAATGAAGAAGATGATGGTGGTGATGATGATGAAGATAATGAAGAAGATGATGGTGGTGATGATGATGAAGATGATGACGGTGGTGATAATGACGGTGGAGATAATGATGATGAAAAAGAGAAGGATAATAATAATGATGATGGTAGTGGTGATGATGACCATGATGGTGATGGATGTAATGATGATAATGATGGCGACGACGTAATGATGACAATGTTCCTACTGACTAAGATGATGATGATGGAGATGGTGATGTAGAGTTTGATGTTTGTGCTGTTGAAAATAATAATAAAGGATGGGAAAGTGACAAGGAAATATTTCAACGGATGTGTATTCAAAATTTTGCATTTGAAGATTTAAATGCAAAATTTTTAAATTTATAGTTACCAAATTTTATTCTCTGAAATATATTTTTCTCTCTTTTAACTGAACACACTCGCATACAAAAACATGCATAAAATCGGAATGCAAACTAGACCATGCCGGCATACAAGGTTACAAAAACACGTAGATGTACACACAGACAGACATACACACAGACATATTTACACAGACAGACACATACACAAAATTCACAGACATACACACGCACACACAAACACACATACAGAGACATACACACAGAAAAAACTTGTCCACACACACACACACACACACACACACACACACACACACACACACACACACATACACATACAGAAACACACACTCACATAGAGAAACCAAAATTTACATCCCTATACACTTTTATTTATTCGCCAGCAAACACAGCGCCATATATATTCTCTTCTCAAGTATGAGTGGCAGCATAATCACATATCAAAGTTATTTTTCCCCTCTTTTAATAGCAATTCTATTATTATTATTATTATTTATAGCCAATTTAAAATAAACCTTATGATTTTCTTATGATAAACCTTATTTCCTTGTGACATCTTTATAATTATTAATTTTTTTACATTTTACATTTAAAATAAAATCAATTTCAATAATAAAATAACGTAAAATAATATAGTTTGTAAGCATTTTTTTAATTTGAAAGAGTTTCCTGAATTAGAATGATGGCATATTTAAAACAAACATTAATATAAATTTTTATAATATTAAAGTACACAAATTTTATTAAAATGATAGAAAGGCTTACAGCTTTTCAAAACATTAATAAATTGATCTCAAATAATTTGAAAAATATTGCACAGGAATTAACAATAAATTTAACATGCAAATTTCTGTTCTTTGCGTTTTGTTTGTTTTTTGGAATTCACAAGCCATTTTTGCATATTTTAAAAATTTTATTTTTTTTATGATATCTTTGTATGTTCGACTTTTGTTAATTTTGTTTGAATTTGATAATTTTGGTTTTAAACAATGCCATTTTAATGTGACTAACACTCGTTCATAACGTCAATCATAACATTTCAGTGCCTTGAAGAGCTATTTTTTAAAATGATTTCATGAAGTTTCAATCACAAAAAAACTAGCAATAGGTAAGTAGTATATTAGCCGCATTTTATAGTAATGGTAACACTATAGAGCAGTAGAAATACTGAAAACAAAAAGTACACTTTAGCGGCAAAAGTAATTAGAGATGGATGGGACAGTAATTGCTTTCCTCCTTCCTTGCTCCTATTGAACTCTCCATGCTCCAGCAAACAGCATGGAACGATTTGTTGATTGACCTTCGACCTGAGGTTTTCCCATCCGTTATTGATATTTTGTAATTAAAGATCTGCTGTCATAGTCGTTTTTATTCTAAAAAAACTAACTTTTTTATTAATTTAATTTATTTAAAAGGATTTTATCTATCTTCGAAAATGCACTAATTTTTTAACAATTTGATAAAAAACAACATTACAAACATAACACAAAAGAATACAATACGCACATACTAAAATATGCAATAACATACATACATACATACATACATACATACATACATACATACATACATACATACATACTAATATATAGTGCAATAGAATACATGGTAATGTACAATACAACACAATACACATGACTAATACAATTCGATTTAATACCAAACAAAGAGCAACCCAACGCAATTTGTATTTATGATCGCAAGTTATCAGTATATGATCATGAAACTAATATTGAGATGATGTTACGTGATGTAGTTTAGATTTTAAAATGCGTTCATAATCGAGAAGCTGTCAGCACCGCCACACCACACCAAACAAACCACAGCGCACCACACACAGCCACAAGTGCATCAAGTGCTGATGTTACGATTCAATCACCAACAGCTTTTTCCTTATCTTTATTTCTCTCTCCCAGTTCATGCGGTAAGTGCTAAAAAAAGTGGTGTCAAAATAATGATCGGAGTCTGTTGAAGCGTTATTGGTCTGGCATCATTCCATTTTTTGCATATTTGTTTTATTTATTTACCAGAAAAAATTTTTTTAACAATAATTTTACTCAAATGTAATATAGAATCACATGAAAATTGCTGAAAAATATATCATTTTGCTAATAAATGTTTAAATGAAAGAATACAAGTTTTGAATTTGTTAGCCAGCTCGACAAAATCGCCTTTAAAATTTGTAACACCAATTTTATTTATAGACTGCCATCTCGGTTGACATCTGAGGAACAATGGAGTTAGAAAAATATTTTCTCAAGTAATGTTAGCTTATGACTATTTAATGAACCAAACGTCATGCATCCACATCGTCATTCTTTCGATCAATTTTCTACTTTTTTCTTCTTAAAATTTTTTATTTTTTGTCATTTTTGCAAACTTTTTGAAAATTTTTTTTTTGTATCAATTTAAGAACACTGAAAAAAAACTAAAAACAAAATATTTTTTTTCATTTTGTCGTCGATATAAACGAGTCATGCATATTTAAATAGATCATTATGTCATAAGTTAATTACTCCACATGACATGAGACAACTAACACGTCATGTTCTGCAGATTAACGGAGCAGGTGGGTAGGTAGGTAGGTAGGTAGGTAGGTATGTAGGTAGGTAGATGAGTGGGATGTTGTGTACAATTTCATGTTGTTTGTGGACGTCCAATATGGGGGTTGTTGCGTGATGAAGGTATGTTAAATCGAGGTGGGAAAAGTTTATGGAGATGTTTATGAAAGTCGAGACGCATAAACATCCAGCCAAATTATGTTGCAATCTAGAAGAAATTAATTTTTCTTTTGCTCATTTTCTCTTCGTGAAAATTTTCAATCAGAAAAACATAAGATTCACACGCATCTGCAACTGTTTAAACATTTGAAACTGGTTAATTTTTTATAAAATGTAACAAGTTGGAACAGTGTAATTAGACATATTTTAATTCATTCAGGCATGGATAATGTGCAGCGGTGAATTACAATTTGAAGTTTTTGTGTTATTTTATTTCTGTCACCTCAGATATTCATTTTTTTAGTCTTAAAACGATATTTGGCAGGAAAAAAAACAACTAATTATTTTGTTCGAATACTTTGAAAAGTGAATGAATTACTATTAAAAATAGACATATTGATATATTTTAACGTTCGATAACATCAAAAAAAAAATGAACAAACCTTTTATCTGCATTGCATTTACCGAATAAGTCACCGATAGCACGCTTTCTGCAATTTCAATGAAAAATTAGAATCCTTAGTTTTAAGAACATTGCTGTTCCTAAAGTGTATCAAAATAATTAAGCCATTACCAAGTGCATCTGTCAATTACTTTTGACTGGCACTCAAATTTTCATCTTGAGAATGCTTTTAACCTTGCAGCTATGTGAAATTATTTAGTGGTACATTTACAAGCATGCAAAACATTGGCTATGTGGGAGTTTAGTCTTCATTGCAACTAAATGAACCGGAAAATATTAGCATGAACCAAGAAACAAGCCAAGCGTAGCTGGTTGAGTTTTTTAAATTTGAATAAATTTGTATTTATGGAAAAATCTATTGTTTTTTTTGTTCCCATGATTCAATGATATTTCTTATTGAAAGACGGAAAAATAAGCTTCTTCTGGGAGTTATACACAAGTTTTTTTTATCATTTTTTAAAAATCAGGATCTGGCAAGTTAAGAAAATAACAAACGATGATGAAACAAATCATCATCAATGACAATACATTCCTGATTTGTAATAAAAAAAATATACAAACATTATCAAAAAACAAAAGAAAAAAAATGTATTTAAAAACATTAACGCAAAAAATTACATCTTTCAATACGAAGAAGTATTTAGCCAAAAACAAGTAAATAAATAATATCTGGATGAAATAAACACACACACGCCACACACACATACCACACACATATACCACACACACATACCACACACACATACCACACACACATACCACACACACTCACGCAAGCACATACACACGCACACACATAAACACAAACTGACACACAAACAACACATACACACGTCAAGTATTTGCTAACTGTATACCTCGAAATAATAATTATAGAAATAATAGGAGCTAGCTCATTGTGAGTTTAACTATGATGATGACGATGATGGTGGTGGTGCTGCTGCTGCTGATGATGACAATGATATGATGATGATGATGTTGATAATAATAACAAAAAAACACGTCGATGATGAGAATTATAACAAAGGATTAATGATGATGATAATAGGGATAATAAAAGTAACGATGACTATGATGATATGATAATGGTTACAAAAGAGAATCTCCTAGAATTTGACTACTTCTTTCATGAAATTGCATGGAAATAGTGCCTACTCCTTTCATGCAGTGTTACGCGTTTTTAAAAATATTTCCGTCCACAATTAGTTCCGATATATAGAATTGTTCTTGATCTTTCTGCCCTGCCATCTTGCAATAATTTCTTTTAGAATTACTCAGTCTTTTTTTTTATCAAATAGTAATATTTGTTTGTTTTTTTGTTATTTTATTTCTGTTAAAAAAATTCTATAAAAATATTGAATTTATTATTCAACTGTCTATGCTTTGAATATATCATTTTATTTAATACTGAATTATGGAAACTTTCATTTTTCGGAATATGTTTCATATCGTTAATTCAAATTCAGATATAACCCTGATGATGAATTATTTGACCCAGATGATGACGCAACTGAATAATTTTCCATTAAACTGTCATTCGATTTGTTTCAATTAACAGTCTCCGTCATCATCCTATTCTTGGGGTGTATGCAGTTGATACACCGGAAAGAACATTATTCACTCATTCCCATCATCATTCACTCATTCCCATCAGCTCCCTACTTCTTCACTCCGTCATTCTTCTAATTGCTTGTACCTACATATATCAAGAGAAGGCAAGAGAGAGTAAATTATAATGGAATAAAGGAAACGAAGAAAAAATTCAACGAATAAAAGAACAAATAAATAAAAGACTAAAAATAGAAAGATGGAAATTGGAGGAGAAGGAAAACCTTTAGTGAGCGTATGTACGTGTGCGTATATATGATATTTACATTGACGGCAAATCACCCAGCGGCATCATAATGCAATGTGAATGAATAAACGAATAAATCATTGCTACTGCATTATATCTTCCGATTTTTTATTTCATTGTTATTGTTTTTATTATTCGTTGTTATTATTGTTATTATTATTGTTGTTGTTACTATTAATTCAGCTGTGTTTTGTGTGAAATCTATTTTTATTTTGATTCTGATGTATTTTTAGTTTGTTTTTGTTTAGTTTTTGTGGTTTTTTTATTTTGCTTTTGTATCTTTTGTATCTTTTTGTGGTATTTTTGTTGTGTTTAAGTTTTCGTTTCCGGTGTACATTCTGATTGATTCGGGTTGCATTTTGTTTTGTTTTTCTGATGTATTTTTTTATGTTCCTGTTGTTATTTTTATATCTAGGGCGTCTTCAATTTTTATTTTCAGAATAATAATTTCTTTCATCGTTTCCTCCTCCTTTTTATAGAGTTCTTTATTGTTTTGTTATTGTTATTGGCGTTTAAATGTGCCATTGAATGATTCGTTAGGAGGGAATTATTTGTTTACCAAGATGAGATTTGAATGCCTTGAAAAGATTTAAACAGCTAACTGCTATCATTATTTGCCAGTAAACATTTTCAAATTAACTTTTAAGTATCAATTATCATCTTGATCTAGAATACGTATGCAAATAAAAACAAGAAATTATTAAACCGAAACACTTGTTAGAGAAGTTGAAATATTATTTTCATTTCCATATATTAAATATATTCCACTAAATTAGTTTTATCTTGAAATGAAATATTATTTATTGAATTGTAGCTCCAATACTGCGCAAACATTTGGTATTCAATATTATTACGTCAAACATTCAAACAAATACATTTATAATGGGGCACAACACTTCACAACAGTAATGAATGAATGTTTGTGTTTTATATGTTTTCAGGTTAAGAACAAATTTGTGAAACTTCATCCTATTTTAATCCTTAACATACAACTTTATCTAATTTTAATCCCAGCAACACAACTTCATCCAATTTTAATCCCAAACACACAACTCCATCCAATTTTTATCCCAAACCCACACATACAAGTTACTTCTCAGAGGAAAAACACTCCAGCATTTAATGAAGTACAAGAAAGCGTTTTTCAATAAAGGTATATTGACGCATTATATTTTGGTTTGGTCGTTTATTTTTTGTTATAAATGATTTATGAATCTTTATAAAATATTTAATTATGTATATCTATCTCGAGAAGACCAGAAGCGTTGTCAGGGATGGATCTCTGGGACTGAAGTTCCTCCCACTGTAGACTTTTTTGTTCGGGTTATAGTTAAATTGAACAAAATCTCTTCTCTAACTTATGAATTTTGTTTACAAATTGTTACAAACTCTTAAATAACTAAAAACAGCAATGTTCTGCCAAATTGGAAAAAACTTATATAATTCAACTATATACCTTTATTGAAAAACGCTTTCTAGTACTTCACTAAGGGCTGAAGTGTTCTAGTTTTAATTTTTGCAATTAAAAAAATCAAGAATTTAAAAAAAAACTATTTTCGATATGGAAACCATGGAAAAACTTTAGAACAAGCAATATAGATCGCAACTTTTTTTTGAATAATTACATTCTCCACAAAAAACATAGATAGATGTAGCATGTATGATCATTTTTAGCTCAAAAAATTTATATGGAAACAAAAAATTGCAAGTAACACATGCACGCACACTCATACATTTATTTATTTGTATATATATATATATATATATATATATATATTATTTATATTTATTTATAGATTTGTTTATTTATAAACATAGATTTTGTCTGTGCAAACATTTGGGGTTTTTATGAGCAAGCAAGGATATGTGGTTCATGTGAATGTGTACAGTTGTTCATGTGAATGTGTACACTGGAATGCACGCAGTGGCCTCTTCTGCGATGCGTCAAAGCAAATGCGCAGGAACTGAACGACTGCTAAAATGGGATCGATTCCATAAAAGTCATGCGCGATTACGCCCGCAACCAGCACATACACGCACGTACACAAGCATACACGCATGCATACGTGCACATACACGCACAGGTACACCCAAAAATTACGAACATATTTATGAGAACTATACCAGTATCTTTATGCACACATACACGAACATGTTAATCACACGTACACACGCACACTATAACTTTATATATATATATACCTTATATGTTTACATTCATTTATCTATTTCTATATATCTATATTAAAATATATATATATATATAATTATTTATGTTATTATTTTAATTATGATTTTATTTTGTTACTATCAATACCTAACATTTTTTACGAGCAAACATCTTGATTTCACTGGTTTATATAATCTTTATGTTTCTTTGATATCAAAAATGATGAACATACAAATATGAAAAGAAAATACTCTCCCACCTGTTCCCTCTCTATCAAAATTAATGATCGAAATGTACCTCAGCGGCTACATTAGCAGTAGCAGCAACGACAGCAGCTTCCAAAACAACTCCAGCAACGACAACAAAAGCTACAACAACAACATACATTCATAAATACATACATACATACATACATACATACATACATACATACATACATACATACATACATACATACATACATACATACATACATACATACATACATACATACATACATACATACATACATACATACATACATACATACATACATACATACATACATACATACATACATATATACATACATACATACATACATACATACATACATACATAAATACATACATTGTGTTCCCCAGGGATCTGTGTTGGGACCTCTGTTGTTTCTTATGTACACTGCTGATGTTTTTGATATCATTCAAAAATATGAGTTCAGCTCCCACGCCTTTGCTGATGATATTCAGTTATTGGTTTCTTGTCCTGTTGATTCGATTGATGCTTCTCTGAATGAACTGACTGATTGTCTCATCGAAATTGGATCTTGGATGAGTATGAATCAGTTAAAGTTAAATCAATCTAAAACACAAATATTACCGGTTGGTTCTTGGCAGCAGCTATCGAAAGTCAAAATTTCATCGATCAGCAGCTATTGAAGGTCAAAATTTCATCGATCAGTGTCGGCAATGACATCATTGAATTTTCCACATCTGTCCGTAGTCTTGGAGTTATTATTGACTCAAACCTAAAGATGGATTTGCGTATTAATAATTTAGTGAGGGTCTGCTCCAACCAACTCCGTTTATTACGCAATGTCAAAAAATCACTAAACACGTCTGTTCTTCAAAGCTTGGTTTCCTCTTTCGTCTTTTCCAGACTGGACTACTGCAATGGCCTTTTTTATCGTGTCACCAAAAGGTCTTTTTCAAAGCTTCAGTCTATACAGAATCGTGCGGCCAAGCTGGTTTTGGGTGGTTCGTGGTTCGATCATGTTACGCCTATTTTGAATAGGTTGCACTGGTTGAGGGTTAAAAAACGTGTTTCCTTCAAGTTGGCAGTTTTGATGTTTAAATGTGTCAATAATACAGCACCTCCCTATCTCATCGATAGATTGGAATCATACAAATCTCATTTTTCAAAATATTCCTTCCGATCAACCGAGCGCAATTTATTTTTTATCCCAACCACAAAGTTGGTGACGGGTTCCCGCAACTTTGCGGTTCTTGGCCCGATTGTTTGGAATGGTTTACCTCCATACTTACGTGACCCTAACCTTTCATATTTACAATTTCGAAGTCAACTTAAAACTTATTTATTTTGAGATTCAACAATAAAAAAGAGCTGTATATAAATTTCCGTAATAATAATAATACATACATTCATACATATATATATACATACATACATACATACATACATACATACATACATACATACACACACACACATACATACATACATACAAACAGAAGCTACAAACTGTAGAACACAAACTACATAATTTACAAAAATACCTAGACATCAACATTCATTAACGACTAGTTTTTTTATCAAGGATTCTTAGAATTGTATAAAAATTAATATAAATAAAAAAAGATAGGATTTTTAAAATTTTTTTTTCTCAAAAAATCATCTGCTATCAACGAGTAAATTTTTCAATATAACATATGACCATTAAGTATTGGCGACAAATTTGAAACACTTCATCATTTGAAAATATTTTTTTGAAATTTTAATGATTTTTAAGTAATTTAATTTATAAAATTAACGTATTTACGCTCTAATAACTTAGTATTTTATTTAATGTATCACATAAATCACATAATTAATAATTACTTTATTTTTATAGTACACAAAATGCTTTTTAATCATTATTGTCTTAATTAATGTTTTAATTATATAATAATTATTATAGTGCAATGTTTGATTCAGTAGTGGCATTATTCTAAGAATGACTCTGTCAGTTAAATATTACTGTTTCTCACAGATGTAGATGAACGATGTTCGAGGTGTTTTTGACAATGTTGTTCTACTTCATCACTTGTTCTGATAGATGCTTTAATTATTAATGCAATGTCGTAATTTAACAAGGCAATAACATTGGCAAAACTACTAACAATAAAAATATCAGTAAAAAATAAGAATAATAATAATAATAAGTGTAGCTATCAAACGTTAGTGATAATATGATATTTCAAATACTGGAAACCGTGAGTAGCAGGCAAAGAAGGATCAGATGTAAGTCATTAAAAGCATTTACCGCGATGAAACCTTGAGTGTATCCTCATCAGCATCAGTCTTATTTTCATCCTCATCTTCATCCTCATCTTCATCTTCAACGTCATCAATGTCATCTTCACCTTTTATATCATCATCATCTGCGTCATAATCATCATCGTCGTCATCGTCATCATCGTAATTGGTATCACATTCATCTTACATTGTTTTTACACCGAGTTGAACACACTAACCTATCCAAGCAAGGCAACGAAATGTGCAATGTAGTTATTAAATAAATTATAAAATTCTTCATCATATAAATTTAAATAGTTATTTTTTTTATAGAATTTAAAATATAATATAAATAAAATAAAAACAATTATTTTAACCCTTTAGACCAAGTTCCATCCCACCATTACCAACCATTAACCCAAAATTCGGCACAAAATACGACGACACTACGTAAATCCACAACAGAACTTTCAGCTACAAATTATATTGTCGGCAAGAAAATTCACTGTAAGAACACTAATAAACTTAACAAGGTTGATGACATTAAGTAAGAACTTGATGACATCAATAAATAATCTCGACATCAATACAACATATTAAAATCATAAATGGGATACTAACAACAACAGCCAAATTGTTCTGATTGTCAGTTTGAAAGAAATTGTATTGTATAATTTATCGAAGAACTAACACTAGGGATATCTGATTAAGACATTTTCTGACGTCATCATAGTTTGTTTTAACAGCAAAAACGTCATAATTTCTAACATTTGTGGCTTGGAAAACACGTCAAGCATCGTCGACACTATAGCCAACAAATATTTTCCGATGGAGAGACTGTTGGTTCAATAGTTCTTTCATATTTTATTGATGACGTAATAGTGATTATCGTCACTGTTGACGTCATCATCTTTCTCATCCTCTTGAAATTAGTTATCGGCATCATTGACGCTGTCAAGTTTGACGTCATCGTCGTCGTCGTCACCATCTTTTTCACAGTTCGAATGTTGAAGATGGAAAGCAAAGGAATTCTTAGAAAGACGCCAAATAAGTAGGTTCATTTGTGGAAATGAAGTCCTCAATTTTTAAACAATATTCATTTGCCAAACATCAAACCGTCAACCATCAAATTATCAATTACTCTATTATAATTCACCCATTAATAATTCACCAAATTATCAATGATCAATCACTCGATTGTCAAACACTCAATCATCGATCAACCCACAAACGCAACAACATTATTTCAACCAAACAGCCCAACCAACTAACCAACTAGCTAATCAACCAACCAATCATAACAAAAACCAAAAAATTCAATCAATCAACCAATTACGTTAATTCTAAACAACCCAATAAACTCAACTATTCAACTACTTATAATCCATCTCTACTATCTAATAACTCGACTATTCATTCAACTACTTACAACCATCTATTATCCGCAGTGTATCAGGTCGTGGACAGCAACGCCACCACACGAGCGACTGGGCGGGAGGAGGCGGAAATGGAGGAGGAGGCGGAAGTGGAGGAGGAGCGAGAAGTGGAGTAGGAAGAGAGAGAGGAAGTTCAAATATGGACCAGACAGATAAGGAGCTCTACGAGGAGGAGATGCAATGCGAGGAACATGAGAACACGTACGTGATGGATGGATGGATGGAAGGATGGATGGATGGAAGGGCGTGGGGTAGGTGAATGAAGGACGGATGGATGAATGTATGGATGAATGAATGGATGGATGAATGGATAGGTGAATGAATGAATGGCCGAATGTCTATGCTCGTTGTTTTTGATAG
>NW_008704941.1:860466-917908 GCF_000326865.2 Helobdella robusta | reverse complement strand
TGCTACCCCCAAGATAACATCTGATATAAGAGCTACACATTTTTCATTTTCTGTCCTAAATACCATTTCATTAAATTCTCACGAGTCCTTGTGCATATTGGATGTAAATAAAAGTTTCAACCGGAAGCATTTATTTTAATTTAGTCAATTTATTAGACAAAAACTGACTAGTCATTTTTTAGAATATAAATAGTATAATGTCGTTTGGGTTTGGTTTGGTTTAATACATTTTATTATAAATACTTAGCCAACAAAATCAATCAGAGAAAGAGAGAGAGAGAGAAAAGGAGAGAGAGAAAGAGAGAGAGATAGATAGACATGTAGGTTTATAGGTTTGTGTATATAAATAAATACACGTTTGCATGTATTAATATAAAAGGTCTGGCTGATATTAGGAACAGTAAAAATATCGAGGCAGACAGTTTTAGTGTTCGACGACACGCACACCTCAGGTCAAATCATGCCGCCATAAATAGATACATTGATGGACATGCACTTTCATTCATTCATTCATTCATACATTCATTCATTCATTCATTCATTCATTCATTCATTCATTTTTTTATTCATTCATTTGTGTTCATTAGTTCATATATTTAATGTTTGATTAATTAAATCAGATGTTTTTTGTTTGTCCCTTTGTTAGCTTGAATAACGTTTAATAAATAATAGTAATTCGAAAGCAGGCTACACTGGCTCAGGAGAAACAAGAGCAGATTCACCAAAAAATTCTCAAAAAAGGGCTTTTGAAAAACCCAAAAAATGAAAGTGTGACGATGTGGCTGAAGATTTAAAAAGAATTGAAATAACAATTCTTGGATTAACGACAGGAAAAATAAGGAAGTCGCTGGAAAATGTTGTTGCTGACCGCGAAACGTAGAGAGATGTCATGCAGAAATAAATAGCTGGGATCAGCTCAGAGATGTTTACAGGACATGACATAAAATGACATGACATGACATACGTCTAAAGCTGAATATTGAAAAGAAATGCAAGTGCTTATATAACCTGTGTGACGTTCGACGCATGTATCGCCTTACTATGCAGTGGCTGATTAAATTTTTCTGGCTTCAAACAAAAAAAAATCATTCTTAGTTAATTCTAATTTTTTTAAAATATCATGTCTGAAAAATTAAAGATATATTTAGATTCAGAAAAAACTTAATCAAATAACGCATCTATTTATGATCGTACCTTCGCCTTCCGGACATGAAGATGGATGAAGCGCGTGCATCAAGGATCCTGCAGAATTAAAAAAAAAAACAAACACGTAACGAAATTTGAAAAATATTCACGCAAACTTCTTGCGGACAGGTAAGTCTCTTACAAACGCAAGAGAATTACACAACAAAAATTAACCAATTTTATTTAAAAACTTTTGAACACATCAACTTGAATAATGTAAATATTAATTGCAAAAACCATAAATACATGAGAATCTACCAAAAGCAGTACAACTTGTAAAATACCTAAAATCATAAAAATCAAACAGACACACGACTTAAAAAAAACAATTTACCGAAAAACACACAAACACAAAATGCACATAAACATACAAACATTGAAGATATACAAACATGCAATTCATACAATGCATACAAAATGCACAATGTACTGCATACACATAAATATACAACTTATAAAAACTTCTAAACACACATGGGATTAAATTTTTGTAATTTATATATGCGCTTTTAATGCACACAAACATACAATGCATACAAACATACAATGAAAACTTACAAACACACAATGCATACAAACACACAATGCATACAAACACAAACCAAACATATACAAAGTATGCAAGATGCGACGAACGCTAAACACACAAGCAGTGAAGTGAACCAACATAAACATGCTTAGGCTGCCTACATGAGACTTATGCATCACCACCTGCCAATTTTTAGAATTTCTTTCAATATAAAGACCGTTAAACAAGTAGAATGATGTGGATGTTTATGTTTGTTTTGTTGCTTGTGTTTATGTTTGTGTTTATGTTTGTGTTTGTGTTATAGAATGTTTGTATGCCGGTCTTGGCTCAGATGATATAATGATGAGTTGATGTGTTAACAGGATCCGAATGTGATGAAAAATCCAATAATGCAAATATTTACGCTCTATAATGCAAACATGTTGGCTGGCTGGAATAAGTTTGAAGAAATAATGTTCACCCGGCGATCAATAGTAATTTCTTCTCTTAAATATTTGTTTTCTTTCACTCTTTCCTTCTCTCTCTCTCTCTCTCTCTCTCTCTCTCTCTCTCTCTCTCTCTCTCTCTCTCTCTCTCTTTCACTTTGTCAACATCACAAATAAACTGCAAGCACACATACGTACGAGCAAAACTTTACAAACTTTAGTATCTTAAAAATCACACTAAATAAATATGGAACATTCGAAATTTTAAATTTGGAAATCTGAATTGTCGAAATGAAATCTCTTAGAAACTGTTAGCAAAATTGACCTGTCAACATATAAAATCCAATTTTCCGTGAATGAAAAACTATTGTGGACAAAAGACGCTCCAGCTCTTAGAAAATTTTCAAAAAAGTGTTTTACCGGAAAAAAATCTAAAAAAAAATATCTATTCCAATGATGAATTTTGCACTTTAGTGCAACCAAACTTTTTTCTCGCGGATTTGACGTCGTATTAATTTGATAACGCCAACAAATGTTCCTCCTCGTCATCTGTCATGTATTGAAAAAATATTTTTATTCCAGATCACTGGCAATGGAAAAAAAACTTGTGTTATTCATCCGTCAACAATGTGATACTGCTGATGTATGTAGCGACTTCAATGAGACCTGATTGACATGTTGTTGACGTTCCGTCAGGAATCTTTATAATTTGTTTTGATGTTCGCATTAGCGATGTGTTTTTTTTTGCTTGTATATATAAGAATTTTGGCTGCAATCTTTCGTTACATTTTTTTTAATTGGAAAAAATTCACACAGACATAGTCGCTACAAAATTGTTATGTACCTTTTACTTTAAATATAGTTACTTCAAACACCACAATTTTCAAAGCATGAACTGTTTTAAGTGATTTTTTAACTGGAGTTAATAATTTTACAATTTAAAAAATCTCAAATGAAAAAAAAAAATAATAATAACCAGAAACAGAAATATAAAACATTATAGTACACACATACAAAAATACCTGGGCGTAAATGAAAGACAAAAACAAAAATAAATAAATATAAACACATACAATGATAAGAAAGACATGTCCTTTTATTAGAAGAGCAGAAAAATTGGATGGCGAGTTGAATGAAAAGTAAACAACAGACCCACTGAGTTTGTATGCAAGTATACAAATTTGTCTGTTGATGTTTGTATGTTTGTGTTTGTATATTGATGATAGTATTTTGATGATTGTATGTTAATGTTTGTATGTTGATGTTTGTATGTTGAGGTTTTTATGTAAATGTATGTGTTTATATTTCTAGTTTTTGTTAAACTAGATTTTTTTGAAATTGTATCAAGTTTTTAAATTATTTACTCATAATCAATTTGACGTGTTTTTAGATAGATTTCATTGTTACAAGACTCAATCTTTGGATAAGTGTACCAGGCTTATACCTGCCGTCATTCACACGTGAATCCCCCATTTCAAATTCACCATACCTGTAATTTTAAAACTTTATGTATGAAACAAAAAACAAAACGTGATTATATTAAAATAGAAACAACATCACATCAATATAACCTACATGAACACATTAAAATTACAAATCTAAACACATTTTTTTCAAACATTTTCAAGAAAATGTTAAATAATTTTAACAAGAGGACAACGCTAAACGTAGCAGGCAACTCACATAAAATGTCATATAACCGCAGAAACAATCATCAACTTAAACGATTAAATCTTAATAAATGGAAATAAATATTTCAGCTAATTTCCATATTTATTGAATTTTTACTTCAAGTTCGGAATATAAAGACATAATAGGTATATAGTGGTATGTATATATTCAAAAAATATCGGAATATAAAGACATGTCTGGCAAACTCATTAAAATACACGAGCACGAATAGAACGCAAACATTGTTCATTATAGTTGAATGCAAATAACAAACAAATAAACAAACAGACAAACATGCACTTCGGAAAACAAACAAACACATCAGCATATGAAAACACACGCAAACTCGCATCATAAACGCTTATAAAAAAAATCAACAGACATAAAAATGTACAACAGATATAATAAAGCATATAAAATCTAAAAAACAAATACAAGCATACAAAACATGCATACAAAACATACATACAAACGTAGAAAACACACATTCCTATTAAAAAGCATACAAATACCTACAAAAATACAAACATACAAAACAAACATACATACATACTAACTAGGCATACATACATACAAACAAACAAACATACAAAGCATACACACAAGCGTATTGTACATATCATCTATTCCTTTACTATACCACCTAGTTTGGTCTTATTGATTTCCTTCAACCATGCCTACACGTGTGGTGACACTGGCGACGAGGACGATGACGGTGTGATGCAACATAATGCGATGTCATTTGATGTGATACGTTTTTTGTATGGTGGGATTTGGTATAGTGTAATGTGATTTTGTGTTATTTGATGTCTTGTGATGTGATTTAGTACGATGTGATGTAATTGTATGCGGTAGCGAATATATTTGTGACGGTTATAGCAGTATGTGACGTGATAGATAGATGTAATGTAACTGCATAGGATGTGATGGAATGACGTACAACAACGAATGATGAACATTTTCTGAATTAGTTGTAAAACGTTTGGATGTGTCATACTAATGTTTAATGTCTCCTCTCTTATTTGATGTAATGTGGCATCATATAATGTTATGTGATGTTTTCAATGTGTCTTTTTGCTATATAATATAATAACATTCAAACTGGGTTGATTAATCGTTGCTACATTAATTTACTTTTACTCAATTTCTTGCGTTAAAGTTGTCAAAAAAAGTTGGTAAAGTCTCCAGATTTTTCAAATTTAATATGCGAATTTTACTGAAATTGTGGTTGCAGATTAGAGTGAAGTTTGATGTAACGATGATTTTTTGCTACGTTATGCCATGTCAGGTACGTAATGATGTGTTTATAAGATTATTTGATGGTGATTAGTTGATTTTTTAATTTTCAATACTTCGCAAATGTCGGATTCGAGTTAATCTTTTGTTCAGTTTCATAGTTTTAATGTTTCAGAACCGGCGTTCTACTTCGTTTTTTTCTTCCTACTTTGAAATAGTTAAAAAATAGTGGAAGACCTAATTTAAAGAAGCAGCAGCACTAGTTCATGTCGGTTGGTGCATGCTTGCGGTTTGTCCTGTTTTGTGTTGTGTATATAAACTCCTGTGAGCGATTCGGTGCTAGGAGGTTGTTGTTGTTGTTGATGTTGTTGTTGTGGTTGTTGCTGTTGTTCGTGCCATTGTAGTTGGTTACTTGAAATCAGTTTTCGTTTTGTTGTTGTTGTTGTTGTTGCTGTTCGTGCCGTTGTAGATGGTTACGTGAAATCAGTTTTCGTGTTGTTGTTGTTGAGTCTTTTCTTTGCGCATTGAATGGGTGGGTGTTAAATATTCGTTGTGCTTATTTTGTGCTGCAGTTGGCTGGATTAAAACAACGTTTTACTGGAAATATGCTATATAAAATGGTGTAATTGGCATAAATAGACATAATCAATAAATAAATACAATTTTCACATGTTTAATTTTTTTCATCTTAAAATTTATAAATAAAAAAAATAAAATACATAAAGATCAATTTTGTTTATTTTTTTTGCCAATTTTTATCCTCAAAAACAAACTCTGTATTACCTGCTTGCGTTCTGGTCCAGTTTTGTTTTTGTTTTCTAACCAACATCTACATTTTTAATATTCAAAGCGAAGTCAAATTTCAAAATCTAAACATGTTCAATTGTTTTTGTTTGTTATAAATTATTGATGTGGATAGAACAATGTTTGGATAAAAAATTATTTATTTTTGGAAAAAAAAAATTCGAACCATTTTTTATCAATGGGAGATTTAGTTTTATTACATAGCATATGTTTTAATAAACATTATGAGATGAGTTATCAACATTTTCCTCTGAATAAGGCTAATTAAGTTGATTTAAATACTTTTATATTTCGTTTACAGCTTCGTTTATGGTTTGCATGCTATTTCATGCTCCTTTAATATTTCCCTCATATTCATCATTATATTTCAATGTGATGAAAATCCATTATAACTACAAAAACGTTATAGATACAACTTCATATGATTAAACTTATACCATGACAGTTTTATTTTGTGGTCATAACAAAATATTCGTCTATTTATTTGAATTTTTCTGTAATATAATAAATAAAAAAAGCTATAAAATAAAATAATAACAAATAAACAAACAAAAATAAAATAATGGAGACACGATGGACAAAAACAAAAACCCAGACAGAAATAATTTTCATCATTTTCAACGTTCACTTGTCCTCTTTTACCTCATGTGTATTCATTACTTAGGAAGCAAAAACATTTTATTTCAATGCAAGCTGCGTATTTTATCCAGTTCATCTGTTAGCTAATAATGCAGCTTTATTTTTGTCCTATGATTTAAAATTTTTTATGACAAAAAATTCTGAGCTTCGAGATAAAAAGATTGCGAATATGTGTCCAGTTACATTTGCAAGAACATTCTAACTTCTAAATTAAGTCTTGACATTCTATGTGCCTTGATTATAGAATTCTTTATAACATATTTTTAAAAACACAAACTTTTTCATTTTAATTTTTACCCGTTATAAGAAAAAAGATCAAACATCGTCAAATGAACAAATGAATGACATAAACAAAAAATTCGAAGATTATGACGCTACACTGATCACGTGATTATACGATCAATTGAACAAATCATCACGTGACCACATGGGATCACGTGAACACACAATCACGTGAACACACTCTACATACTTGTAACCCATTTGTATTGCTTTGCACTTGTATGTAGAAGTTTGAGTTTGTATAATATTGCGATTCCAAAACGAGAAGTTTAGCCTGAGAAAAATTTTTCTTGTTTTGAATGTTTTTGTGTAAACTTGCCATCAATCAAATTTTTATCGACTTTGCGTTTTTGTGATTTCATTTTTTTTCTATCTTATTTAAAATATTTATAGTTGAAATATCTTTCCGCACGATACAGAAGAGTGCATGTGCATGTTTCTACATGAGCGTGTATGTATATATTTTGTGTGTTCATATGTGCATAAGTACGGTGACACGAATTTTTTCAAAATATTGGGTTGGAAAAGTTGTTATACGTACCTTTCTTCGTACAACGATTTCTGTGGATATTGTAAAAACGTTTCTGTAGCCTATTCATTTTTTGATATTTGTGTGAAGTAAATATGATGTGCAAAATTGCGTATCGTGCAGATGTTTATGTGTATAAGTGTCTATGCATGTTTGTCCATATGTGTCTGTGTATATGTGTTTGAATATGTGTGTTTGGATATATGTGTTTGGGTATATGTATGGGTATATGTTTGGGTATATGTGCATAAACATATGAGTTTAGATATATGTTTTGGATACATGTGTTTGTCTTATAAAGAAGAGTTTTGTCCGCATAGCTGTATTAAACTGTACAATGTAGTACATGCATCTTAATTTGTTAGTGTGAATTTGTATGTACACACATGCCTGAGTACAGATAGTTATTTATATTCGCTTTCTATTGAAGGTTTTGTACTTCTTCCACTCGTATATCTCCATTTTGTACCCTTTTGTTCATTCTTTTAAAAATTGGTGTTTATTTGTTCCTTTTTTAACAATATATAATAAAGTTTTTTTCGTAAAAATACATGCTTGGCTGGGTTTTGATTTTTTTTTTGCTTGAGATTTATGTGTATTTATGTGAACAGTTTTGCTGTTTGTTCATATTTGTATAAGCTGTCATGTAGGTTATACATACGTACGTACATCCTCTTCAGCGTATTACCATGTGCATATCTCCGCGTGTTTGTATTCGTTAAGCGTTTAATGTTTGTAATGTTTGTAATGCAATTTGTACTCATTCGTGCTGGTAAGTTTTTATTTGTCTGATTTTGTGTTAGTTGCATATTATTGTATTTGCGGTTGTATTTGCGATTGTATGTGGCAGGCATCCAAGTGTACGTCGATCGGTAGCATTGGTTGGTTGGATGACACTGTTTGGAGTTTAATGAGACGCTGAAGATGGCGATGACGTTGATATTGATTGAGAATGGCATTCCAATGATGAGGAGACTTACTCACTCATTAACTCTTTCTTCATTTGCAAATCGTGTTGTAGTGCTAGATAAATCAGATAAACCTCCAATAAGGACATGACGAATGTTTTCTTTTCACCACCCATTCCTACATCATAATTTTTATTTCAAACCTACAAGAATAAACAAAAAAAAAGATTACAAAAATATAAACATCATATATTACAAAAATATGTAAAAAATATAATACTATACCAGGAAAAATAAAATTCTCACGATATTTCATGAATCGTTGAAAGAACAAAAATAAACAAAAAACTCATAATTGCATCCAGGATAGAGGCTCATCATTGTCAGTCTGTTGTGATAACATTTTAGAGAAAAAAATTATTTTCAAATAAAAACCAACGAATAAAAAAATAATTGAAAAAAAATGTCAAAACAATGTATCTAAACTGGAAGGACATATGTTTTAAAAATTTAAAAAAAATTTACATATACGATGAAAAATTTGAAATAATTTCAGGTATGTACGAACTGTATTGACGGTTGAAACATCATGATGGTAGCACCTGTTTGGTATCAATATATTTTTAATTATTATACATGCAATCTGTATATTCTTTTATAAAAACGAGAAACAATGGTTCTTAAAAAATAAAAAAAGCAAAATTATATAGAAGGAATGAAATGTCATTTTGTTATTTTATCTTTCTGAAGACGTTGATTAAAAACTTCGTACGTGATTGTGTTGCCTGAAATTATTGCCTCAAAACATATTCTATTACATTTTTGGAGGGAATTAAAAAATTTTTTTTCATAAACATTTTTCTGACGTTTTACATTTTTTGTCCAATAGTGAAGTGATAATTTTTTTGGTTATAATACATTTATAAAAATCCAATGATATATGGTTAATGATATGTGTCACTTTCAATAAATTTACTAGAGCTATCAGGAGGTAACTTGAGGAAGAAGAACTAATAAACAAAATATCTAAATCCACGATGTATGTTTTTGCGGAAAGTATATCAAATCATCCATATGGTATATCTACAGTACATTCATCATGTATGTTTATTCAAGAATGTATCGAATCATCCAACTGATCCTATGTACATTCCTCATGTATGATCTTACAAAGAATGTATCAAATATTCTTTACACGCGTTTAAGCTAATAGGCAAGCAATAAACCTGATGGGATAATGGTGATTCCTTTACAATCTTTATAAAAATAATAAACTGATATAAAATTTGTATAAATCAGAAGAACTAACTATCAGATGAAAGTATTTTTTGCTAAAAGAAATAAATAGTTTCAAAAATAGATTACAAGATGGATGGCGTGACAAATGCGACGCAGTACGGATAAGGCTGTGCGTGGTGGAGAATCCTTATCAATTGGATAAATGGATGAAAGCGAATCGTGCTTATTTTATATCTGAAACTATTCCCCAATTTCGATTTGCGTGCGTGTGTTTGTTTGTGCGTATGTATGTGCACGTGTGTGTATGTGCTTGTGTGTTTGTGTTTCAATTTTTTTTTATTTATTAATCATAATCTTATCGATTTCTCTCTCAAAAAAAACTTTGGAATAGCGTAGGTGCAAATCTAATACTCAACTATATCAACCACTGCTATTGCATTACTCATTATCACCAGAATCTCTTAATTAAGCCTTTGTCATTATCTCCATCATCGTCGTCATCTTCATCATCTTTGCTTACGTTATCATCATCATCATTTTTATCATCATCATCATCCTCCTCCTCATCATCATCGTCATCATCATCTTTACTTGCGTCATCATCGTCGTCGTCGTCGTCGTCATCATAGCTGTCGTATCGTCTGAATGTTGTATTGACATTCACAATGCTATCCCTGCCATCACAATATTGATCTCTATTTATTCAGGGAACGATATCTCAGAAGAAAATCAGATATCTATACTTACGTTGGGGTGATGATGGTGATGTTTGGAATGATGATAATGATGATGTGGATGATAATGGTGTTGTCAATGGTGATAATAATGATGACGATGCTGGTGATGGATTGCAATTTTTCACTGATAAATTAAAACCACACACATATACACACATATACACACACACACTCAAACAAACACAAACATAAACACACAAACTGACAAACAAGGAACCAACCAAATGCACATGCACTACACGCAAAGGCAAAAGATGCTCCTAAACTCCATACAATTTTACAACACATAAAAATCCTGCCAAAAGTATTAAGTCGTTAAGTTAGCCCGTTAACTTGACAACAAAATGAATATTTAAAATATTACTTTATGTGCAAATTTGGATGTTTATTAGCCTGCTGTTATGAAATAAAATTGGTTATTCAATCTGTAGTTTTTAAGATAGGCAAACAAATGACTAAAACTAGCTTGTTGTTATAAAATAACGCAAATAATAGTGTTTACTAATAGTATAAATATTGTGATTTAACCTGTAACTTTAAAATGGGGAAAATAATTTTTAAAAAATCATCCAGGTGCCGCGGGACAACCCTTCACATTCTGGAGAGCAACCCCCTTCAAGTTCTCCTCTACATGTTGGTCGTGTTGGACGCTGGTGTTGTCATCGCCGAAATCTTGCTGGATCTCCATGCCATCAAAAGTTTCTTCATTTTCTTGCATTTGTTGTTCACTCTTGCGATGTTTTGTGTGTCTATTTTTTAAGTTCTTTGATCTGTTGCACTTAATTTTTAGGTTTTTTCAACTATTTGCAGGTAATTTTTATTTTTTGAATTTTTACATTTCATTTTGAATTGTTAACTTCATAATGATGAAAAAAGTGTCTGGTGTCTTGATTTAGGTTCATTATAATGTTTAACAGTTAATTCAAATTCAATTTCTAAGCTCATATCGTTGTCTACATTAATGAAAAGAATTATTTTTGCTCCAATTTTCAAATATAGTAAAAAAAGGCTGGCAGAAATACACTAATGCCAAACTGTTTAGTTAGTAGGAGCTATGCAGGAGTGCTAGATTAATTTAAATTTACGTTGAAGATGCAAAATCATTTGAATTTATTTGTTTTTGGCAAAGACTGAAAATAAGAATTTTTATATTTATGACGTAAATGGAATTTCTGGGAAATGGAGAATGTTGTGGCACAATAGCTTAATAGGTTCGCAGATCATCTTATAATTTGTAATGACATAAACGCCACTTGTTGTTGAATTGAAAAAAGATATAAGATTCGGCATCTAATCTTATTCATGTTCACATACTTTAAGAACATCTTCATACATTTTCTGATTTGTACTGTACATTTAAAAATCTTTCGTGTAAAAAAAAAGAAAAATATGATGAAAGGATGACATATACAAAAGTCCTGGCAGATTCATGGATGTTAGTAATAAAAATTGCATCTATAGAGAAGTTTATTCCCGCATACCACATGTTATATTATTATAATGGTAAACGTCTTGAATAATATAACTGCAACGAATATTAAGAAATATTTAATAATATAAAGAGGAATGAAATGTACAGCATACACATGTATATATTTGTACATTGTACGGTACGTACAAGAGTTGTCGTACGAGCAGGTCATCTTGCGTTCGTTTAGCGTGGGAGTTGAGTTAAATGACCAAGCGCTTGTGAGGTTGTGCACGCTGAAGCGTTGTGCAACTGAGTTGATGACCACCCACTCAGATACCACACACACACACACACACACACACACACACACACACACACACACACACATTCCACACGCTAACTAGAGTAATAATATTATTTACACATCGCAAGAAGTGTTATGATAACCCTCATTTAGCATCCTATTTTGTTGTATACCACCTCAACGCAATCCATTGTTTTTTATTATTAAGAGATATAAAATGATATCGTTTGACAATACAATGGACATTCTGAAGATGATAATATGCAGAAATAAATGGCCAGACAGATGACAAAACAGATAAATTAATGTTGCCAACCTAATTGTCAACATTTTCAACTATATTAGTGTTGTGCTTTCAACAAATATCAACATTCGGGGTTGTCACAGCAACAACATTTCATCGCTACTCACATCTTCACTTCTCATACATTGTCCCGTCTTCAGCGTCATCAAATCACTTACACCATCTCATCTCTCACTTTCACACATCAATCTCATCACCTCCATCATCACATCAATCTCATCACCTCCATCACCACACACATCACCACATAAATCACGAAGGTCAGAACAAGCAAGCCACAGTGGACTTTGAGAAGGCCATCAACTTCATAACGGAAATATTCTCAACCGAGCTGGACCAGTACAACGGCAATAATATAGATTACATACTCGATAAACTTACCGTACCGACATACCGAGCACATTACCAAGATCAAGACATTTCTTCCAACTCAAACATATTCACGACAGCCACGGCAGCCACGGCAGCCACGACAGCCACGACAGCCACAACAGCAACGACAGCCACGGCAGCAACGACAGCCACGGCAGCAACGATGACAACAACGATGGCAACATCTACATTGCCGACAGAAAGTAGCATAGTTTATGCATTAAAGAGAAAGAATTTAGAACAAAATCGATATGAACCGACGTTAATTTATCGACAAGAAGCCTCTGATTATTACGCCAGTGATGACGTCACTGATGTTGATGATGACTTTAATGACAGCAATGATTCACATGATGATAATTCTGATGACGATGATGATGAGGATGACAGCAGCGGTATGGTGATAAGCGTCAGAAATAAACTCAACCACAAATCTCACATTTCGTCGCATTTTCAAAATGAAAAAATCTCTCAAAAGCGAAATTTACCACAACAAAAACAGGCGAAAGTTAGCGAGCATCAACAGCAAAACCATCGGAAGAGAAAATCAAGAAACCAGCAAAAACGCGAAAATCAACAACAACAACAACGACGTCAAAAACAACAACAACAAGAAAACCAGCAACAGCGCGAATCGCAAAATAGATTCGACCGGTCGATATTAAATGATCGATTCAAATACGGTTCCACGATAAGTAAGAATCTAATTTGTTTCCCTCTTCTCAACTATAAAAAGCATCACCACCATTCAAAAAGCAAGGTATATAACAAAGATGAAGATGGCAAAAAAGAAGATGAAGATGATGATGAAGATGAGGATGAGGATGGTAGAAGTGATACCAGTGGCGACAAAATAATAAAGAAAGATAATATAGAGAGAGAGGAAGAAAAAGATTCAGCTGGCTTACATGAAGGATTTGCTCGTAAAAACAACCAAAAGAGAAGCACACAAAAACGATTAACAAGACATGCAGACGACAAAATCAACAGCAACAACAACGGCAACGTCAATCTCAACTACAACAACAAAAACAAAAAAAGCATTAAGAGCATTAACAATAAAAGAAGCAACAACAATATCGGCAAAATAATCAAGACTGATAAACCGATTATAAAAAACATTGAAACCAAACGCGGCTCCATTAACAATATAATTAACAACAACTACAACAACCACAACAACCACAGAATGAAGAACAAACTGAAACACTATATAAGTAACGACGGTGAACACGCGTTGGACATAACCAATCCATTATTTTTCAACATCAACAAAGAAGGGTTGGTGAAAATTCTACAAAAAACGAATAAAAACAAAAAAAGAGATAAAATTAACATTAAAAAGAGTGCTCATAACCACAACAGCAACAAAAATTCATCTGAATACAACAATAACAATAATAACATCAACAACAATAACATCAACACCCATAACTTCATTAACAAAAATGACCAAAACATTAATCAATTCAAGACAACAACTGCTGTGGTTGGTCTAACATCTAAAAATTACAACAACAACCGCAACAACATGAACAACAACAACATCATTAAAAACAACGACAACGACATCCACAATAACATCAACCACAACAATAAAAACATTAATAAAAATATCGAAAATGATTATAGCCACGCGATAAAACTTAATAAAAACAGCAATAAAAACAACATCAATAACATCAATAATAATTTTGACGCTAACAAAAGCAATAACATTAATGGTAATAACAATTACGATTACGATGATGGCGATGATGAAAATGATGACGTCATTAAGGGTGGGTATGACGTTGGGAGTGACGGTGATTTTGCTGAAATGATGATGAGCCTAGCAAAATCTCCTGGTGATACTGTATATAACACATCCAAACCAAATTATAATAATTTACCCAAAATTAATATTCATCATACTGATGACGTCATCAGCATTGATGAGAGTATTAAGAACAACACAAATTTAAGTAATGATAAGGATGCTGATTATGATAACGATGTCAGTCGTAATGATTATGATGATGCTGGCGGATATGATAATGATGGAGAAAAAATTTATTCATCTAAGACGGCATTCACGACTCTGTTATCACCGCAGACGTTAGAATTTGATAAAAAAAGAACAACCACCGCAACCTCTACTACCACTACTACTCCTACTACTACTACTACTACTACTACTACTTTGACTAGTACTATAACTGATACTATTTTTAATGCACATACTAATACTGCTACTACTACTACTACAACAACAGCTGCAACTGATGTTGCTGCTGCTGCTACTACTACTACTGTTGCTGATCACTCAGCTAAATCAAGCAACACTGTCACTGATAAAGATGTGATAACATCATCGCAGCTGCCAAACTTGACAACTTCATTATCGTCATCGTCGTCATGGTCATCGTCAACATTGTCATTGTTATTATTACCACAATTCTCTTTACCTTCTTCTCCTCTATCATCATCATTACCATCATTGCCACCATCATTACCGCCATCAGCCTCCTCCTCTCAATCGTTATCAGGAATTTCGTATAATGAAAACCAACATGACCATATTAAAATAAGCAGTGACCAGATTTACAACAATATCAACAATAATGATAATGACAACAACAACAACATTAACAACGACAACAACAACGATAATAATAATAATAATAAGAATAATAACGACAACAACAGTACGAGAAGCAGGTTGAGCTACGAAAAAATTAAATCATACCGTCATAAATACATTGAAACAGGTGGCCTCAACAACATCAACAACAACAACAACAATAAGACATCCATCAAGTTCTGCAAGACAGCCCACAACAAAATAACTACCAACATCAACCACAACTACGATTACAATGACCACAGAAGCAACAGCAGCAGCAACCACAGCAGCAGCAACAGTAGCGACTGCATCAACGACGACTACTACAAAAAAAACGCATACGCCGAGAACCTACTGAAAATCGCCCACATCTTGCATTACATCGGCATTGGAATACTGGCTAGTTTTGTTGTCCAGGTCATTATGCCCTTTCTTCATTTCTTACTGCTGCTGCTGCTGCTGATGATGATGATGATGATGATGATGGTGGTGGTGATGATGATGATGATGATGATGATGATGATGATGGTGAGGATGATGATTACAAAATTCTGTTGGATCTATCAACCAAAGTATGAAGAATGAAGATGGCGTCTTAATATGCTAGATTTTTTTCTGAGTCTAATTCATTTTTTCGAGAAACCAACTACTGCCTGTGTTATTGAAATTACTGTTGCAATGTTACTAATTAGGTTACTAAGCGGTAACACACACATAAACAGACACACAAACAAACAAACAAACACACAAACGCACACACATACAAACAATACACACACACACACACGAACTCACAAAAAAACAAACAAACACACACGAATACAGACACACAAACACATGTTACAACCACCACCCACACAACTAACGACAAAATGTCTCCACAGGAGCGTGTCATCTTATGAGATCATTCGTCACTATCATAGGCATTGCAAGAACGTTGATAACATCGTCATTATCATTTATCATTATCATTGGTCTAATTGTCGTCATCACATATGATATCTTTACAAATGATATCTTCACATCACATATGATATCATCACTTATGATAACATCACATATGATATCATCACATCACATCACATATGATATCATCGCTTATGATAACATCACATATGATATCATCACATCACATCACATATGATATCATCGCTTATGATAACATCACATATGATATCATCACATCACATCACATATGATATCATCGCTTATGATAACATCACATATGATATCATCACATCACATCACATATGATATCATCGCTTATGATAACATCACATATGATATCATCACATCACATCACATATGATATCATCGCTTATGATAACATCACATATGATATCATCACATCACATCACATATGATATCATCGCTTATGATAACATCACATATGATATCATCACATCACATCACATATGATATCATCGCTTATGATAACATCACATATGATATCATCACATCACATCACATATGATATCATCGCTTATGATAACATCACATATGATATCATCAC
Organism: Helobdella robusta; assembly: GCF_000326865.2. Taxonomy (NCBI): domain Eukaryota; kingdom Metazoa; phylum Annelida; class Clitellata; order Rhynchobdellida; family Glossiphoniidae; genus Helobdella; species Helobdella robusta. The sequence goes on along the minus strand of NW_008704941.1, from coordinate 901,215 downwards.
ATCACATCACATATGATATCATCGCTTATGATAACATCACATATGATATCATCACATCACATCACATATGATATCATCGCTTATGATAACATCGCATATGATATCATCGCATATGATATCATCACATCACATATGATATCATCGCATATGATATCATCGCATATGATATCATCACATATGATATCATCACATATGTGTGATCGTTGTCATCGTCAACATCATCGTTCATTTAAATTCTAAATTGAGTAGAGAGAGTATATGTAGTAGTGGTAGTAGTGGTAGTAGTTCTAGTAGTTGTAGTAATGGTGGTGGTAGTGGTAAAAAATGGATGCTGTATTTTAAGTAGTTAGAAAAAAGGAGAAGTAGCAGTTGCAAATAAGGTAGCGTCAGTGACATCATATCTGCAGACGACGATGATAATTTTTTCGGACGTTTCTCAAACTCAAAAATGTCTAATGCAAAACGAAAGCAGCGAATGTGCAGGCACGCACATGAAAATTTTACATTTGCATCGCACTGAACACAGAGAGACACACAGACACGAACACACACAGACACACACACACATACACACAGACAGACACACACACACATGCAGTCAGTATACACTGTATCTTATGTGCTTCTTTTATATACATAACAACTTGAATTCTGTTGAAAGTTACATTAACAGCATACGCCAAAACATACATTCAGTTGAATATACACACATACAACCCACACAAACAGACACACACACATACACACACACACACATACAAACACACACATACATACACACACACACATACAAACTTATACGTAAACATACACCCACGCAGAACAATATTTACATTTATATACAGGTTCTTCTGAAGATGTATGGAATGGGCGCCAATTTTTGGAAAAAGAAGCTTGAGGTTATTATGCTGTTGAGGATGAAGATGATGATGAAATGAAGATGGCGATTCTAATGATTAAGATGGATGTTAATGAAGATGAAGGTGATTGCGCTGATGATGAAGAAGTTGATGATGAAATGATAGTGTAATGGTTAAAAATAGCAATATACATATATATATATATATATATATATATATATATATATATATATATATATATATATGTGTGTGTGTGTGTGTGTGTGTGTGTGTGTGTGTGTGTGTGTGTGTGTGTGTGACAATGACAAGGCTGACAAAAATATGCGCTCAAATTGTCAAATTTGTAAAAAAAACGTTGTCAGATTTGACGTTGGTGATAAGGATTGTGAAAATGATAAGAATATTGTTTATTATAGTGAGTATCAAGGCGTACAAACGTACATTTTCATACATTTTTAAATAAGTGTGCGTGCTTATGTGTGTTTGGTGTATGTGTGTGTGTATGTGTGTGTGTGTGTGTGTGTGTGTGTGTGTGTGTGTGTGTGTGTGTGTGTGTGTGTGTGTGTGTGTGTGTGTGTGTGTGTGTGTGTCTGGCTTTTCTCCGACACGTTGTCATATTTTGTAACGTTTTTCAAAACTTTTTCCTACAAAAAATTATCAAAACAATAATATGTCAAAATGAAGTTTAAAGCTGAAATAATTTTTTTTTAAATTATATTCATAATAATTATTTTCAAAACACATTACCAAAACGAAAAATTGAGAAGTCTTTGGTTTCATCCTTTTTCGCTACAGATCTTCTCATGTCCATGGTCTTTATTATGAAATTTTATTTCACCGCACCCTTACAAATGGTACTGCTCACAATTTGTTGCCACTAACTTCTAGCTATGGTACCATTATTGGAAGTTTGGTAGCATTATGCAAATTAATGTTTCCGGCATATGAAATCAACATTTTTTAAAAACATGAAAGGTTAGTTAGCAAATTTTCTCTAAATGCCATCAAACAAGGAAGCGTTTGAAGCCCGTGCGATTTTCTGTATCAATTTCATGCGCCTGCAATGGACAAAAATACATTTATTTGTTTTAAAGCTCTTTTTAACTTTTTATTATCGTTTTAATTTTGAAATTGCATTTTTAAAATCTTAAAAAATATTTCTTTTATTAAGATATAAATTACCGAATTGACTTTTTTTGGCGAAAATCAAAATCGAATTTTTCAATTTTTTTAAATTGGAATCTTTTACCTGGAACAATTAAGTTTTCAATTCTCAATAAATATTCATCAAGTATCTTCAAACTGAACGTAGCGATTGCAAAATGAACTATGTTCAACATTCAATGTGTTTGTAGTTGGCCGTTTGGCACATGAGCTATCTTCATCTCCTCACACATGATTAACACAGGATGGACGTCTGATGCAAAATCCACGCAAATGCTGATTTATTGCATTTCTGAAGTTTATGTATACGTATGAAAACAAAGGTTGTACGTAGTTCATGTTATACACAAACTTATAAACTACAATATACAAGCAATAAGCATAAAGATAGCAAAAAATCGTTTGTTATTCCATCCATCAATTCATCAATTAGTTTATTAGGCTGAATTTCTTATTTCATTTGGTTTTTTTTTTCAATTGGTGACATGCACAAATTAAATTCAATTAACAATAGAAACGCGGTCAGACTCGGAAAACATTCAATAAACTTAATTCCATTCCTTGGAGTTTGCACAAAGTTTCCAAATGCTTTTTTACTTTCATTTGTTTTTGTTCAGTTGAGTCTGATTATGCAGCGTCTGGCATGTGGGATTTCGTGCTGTAGGTCATTCTCCCGCAAGAAATTTAAATTGTGCCAATGCTAATGAAAGCAAAAGTTGGAAAGAGACGTTTAATCAGAAACAAATGCCCTGAAAAAATTAAATAAAAGTTGTTTTTATTTTCTGAAGTAAAAAAATTAAAAATTAAAAAAGAAGAAAAAGAATTGTACTTTCAATTTCTATAAAGGATGCAGTAATAAGTGCAACACATGATTATAAACAATTGGTTGATTAACGAAGCCAAATTATTACAAATTTGTGATTTAAAATTTCCATATTTTTACGCTGTTGATGATTCAGTTGTTTCTAGGAAAATTTAGTAATGTTTGGATTAATAAAGTAATGAAATTAATTGAATAGAGACATTAGAATGATACTCTGCTACAATGATCATGCCGTACAAAGTTGGAATTTAAGAATTCAATAATCGCAACTTAAATCATTCATACATCCATTCATTCATTCATACGTACATACATCCATCCATTCATCCATCCATTCGTTTATCAATTTGTTCAACTGACGGATTAAAAAAGTTTTTATTCGTCCATTCGCTCTAATAAACTTGAAGCACTGGGACAAATCGAAATGATTTTTTTTCTCCGAATGACCCAGATATTTGACGCGGTCATAGTGATGACGTCATTCACGCTTGACCTAGTTTTCATCGAGGGCATCACGGGCACGAAACACGAGGAGGCCATTGCCCTGCTCATCATCTTCCTGCTCTGGAGGATTCTGAGGATAATAAACGGTCAGTGCAGGATGATGATGACGACGACGATGATGATGATGATGATGATGACGACGATGATGATGATGACGACGATGATGATGATGACGACGATGATGATGATGATGATGATGATGACATTGTGATGATGATGATGATGTTGATGATGACAATGTGATACTGATGACGATGAAAATAGAAGCTACACGAATGATGACAATCCTATCGACTATGAAGGAAAATGATGACGACGATGATGACGACGACGACGATGACGTCACGGAGAATATTTATGGTAATGCGAAAGCTGTAAACTAATGATAAGAAAACACCGGCGTGTGATTACAATAATAATGTTATAACTGACCGCTGGACGAGGAACTCATTCAATCCACAATGGAATGTAGCGACACGATGTATTTTTTAAATTATCGTTTTATTTACAAATCGATAATCAACGTTAATCAATTAGTTAATTAATCAACGTTAACTAACTTTACTAATAAAGTTAACTTTCACAAACTATCAGACTTACGTTCAGGAACTACCGTCTTCCGAATCAAAATTCACTAACTTTTATCGCGAATACAATAGAACTTTCAACGCAGAGTCAAATATCAAATACCGCTTTAGACACTGACAATCGCCATTCCTTATCCTTCAGGTTTTTATATTATATACCAGTCTTACCGACGCCACTCGAACGTACTAGATATCTCGTTGTCAGAAGGTTCCAGCTCCTTCTCGAAATGTATGCGTTCGTAGCAATGGTAGCTCCATTAGCGAATATATTTGTAACGTTTATAACGCTGCTCCCTTTCAGCTCTGTTTCTTCCAGACAGAGATCGTTGCAACGTCTGCATAGAATGGGGCCAGTCTGTCCAGATGAACAACCTTCATTCCCGCCCGCGGCTTCCTATCAGCAGCAATTCTAATTGAATTTTTAACTTTCAATCAATTATTCGGTTTTCTCAACAAATCCGCTATCAGTTGTATAAAACATTGAATAAAATCATTAAAATTCTGATCCTAGTATTTTTTTAATTTTTACTATCAGCAGATGTAACATAGTGAAACTCACAAACAATTAAATTACCCGTAGTCCAACACACACAAAAGTATGCACGCACATTCACACACACAGAAACACACGCACATGTGTTGAGTACAATACACACACACATACACTCATCGTGTGCTCACGCACACACAATCGAATTGAAGTTATTACTTATTTTAAGAAAATGCCTGTCATCAAAATAAACATTTTGCACTTATGGCAACATACTTAATTACCGAAGACTGAACAGACCCGCTTAAAACAAAGTTCGTTAATATTGAGGTACGTTATATTTAGGAACGTTATATTGAAGTGTGTTATATTGAGGTACGTTATATTGAGGTATGTTACTCGTCACGTGCCAGTCATATGCAATGTGCGTGATTTATGTTCATTCACGCCTACTCCCGGTATGCACACACACGCATCAACGTGTATTTTCTAAAAATAAATAATTTTTTTTGTAAACATTTGCCGATATCGTGTTATGTTTATTTGTGTAGCGAGTAATTTTTGAGTTGCTACGATTTTTTTATTTATTGTTGTTGAAGTCGTTAGATGTAGAAATTCCTGCACTCGATCACCCACCCGCCCAATGTTTTGCCGCGTCAAATTCGCGGAAGATTCTATTTTGAATAGTGCTGTGTATAGTGCACAATGGCAAAAATCACGACGCGAAGTGTGTGATGAAGCTGATGCGATTGTAATGTGATGATCTGTGAGATGGGATGGTGATGTGATGATGTCATTACGTTGTTATGTTATAGTACGTTGGTTGACGTTATGTGTTGTGGCATAATGTAACCTGATATAATGTTGTAGGGTGTAACTTAATATGATATACATTTTAATATGTTTTATGCTTGTAACTATGCGATTTGATGTGATTTGATGACGTGATGTGATGAGGTATGACGTAGTTTGATAGATTTGTGGCTCAGTGTTGTAAGAAGTGAAGCGTTTTTGTTTGATGCTTTGGAAGGTAATTTGATTCGAGATGCTGGGATGCGATGTGATGTTGACACGTGATGGTTTTTTGATCGATCTTTTGGGATTCGTGTGTAATCTGTGTGTGTGTGTGTGTGTGTGTGTGCGCGCGCGCGCGCATGTAAAAACGTGAATATTTATGTTGTGTGCATATGTGCGAGAGTGTGTGCGTGTGTGTGTGTTGACGAGAAACGTACTAAATGAAATACATTGTTTGATCTTTGACGTGTGTTGCTATTTGATTTGAGTTCAGTAGAATGTGTTTAATGTCATGTAGCTTACTGCAATATTTTTGTTTGTTGATGTGATTGATTGTTTTGCAATGCTATATTATAATTAATGTGATAAGATGTGGTTGACAGTTTTCACCGGCTATATCAAGCACACAATCTTCACATTTTGAAAACCATCTAACCAAAAATAAAAATATCGTAAGCATATTTTTAGATAGCAGAGCTAACAAATCAATAACATAAAACCAATTCTATTCCTATAAAACCATTCCTATAAAACCATTCCTATAAAACCATTCCTATAAAACCATTCCTATAAAACCATTCCTATAAAACCATTCCTATAAAACCAAATGGATGCCAAAAATATTCTCGTTAAATTATTTTTTTTTGTAAATATCGACCAGGGTATAAAACATTTTCTTTTGAAAAACTCTGCGTGTCTTATTACCTGTGGAAAAGATTTTACTAGCATATGCTACAGCTAAAGCATGATATAAAATATATATATATATATATATAATACATATATACATACCATCTTTTTCGCGGATTTTTTTTTTAGTTTTTATTGGTCTTACTTGTTATTTAGTTTGGCTGGTTTTTTAAATTGTGATAGAACATTTTTTGGGGAGCGCGTCAAATATGCATGTACGGATTGATGTTCCATTTATTAAGTTATGTTATTTGTTATGTTTAGCGGTTTTTAAGATATGTTTGATTTCCTTAATTTCAAACGTTTATTTGTTTATTGTGTGTGAATTCGTTTATTTAATTAAAAACAATAGAATTTAATATAATTATTATCGTAATGCTACATCGTTGTGTTCATATCATTACATTTTTATTCTTCCAAACGTTTCAAAACAGCTAACATCTAATTCAACTTATGTAAACAGAAATATTAGTTTTAACACACTCACACGTGCACGCACACAAACACACGTGCACACACACGCGCACACACACGCACATCTGGGCACTTGATACCTATGATAATACAAAGGATGATAATGAAGATCGGATTTCTCTTAATTAGGGCACAATTAATTTTAATGAGCTCTTCAATGATCTATATTAATCGTTACTATTCCTATAAGAATTTTTTAAAAATATTTTTAAAAATAATTTGGATGGAAAAATATTTGTATGTAATGCTTTTTTTTGGTGCTGAAAGTTAATGCTGAGACTCCTTTTTCTTTTTCGTGCCTTATCCTTTCAGGACATTGGCGACCATCGACCTCCACAAAACCCGATCTTTAACACTTTGTAGTAGTTGAAATGTGGTGATATTGAACAAGTGGCACAAGGACTTCACGAATGTTATTCGTTGTTGACCGCGATTTTTTTTCCTTGCAATCTTTCCAGTAGCTGTTAAATTTTCCATTCTTTTCTTCCACATGATGTGACTAAAAAAAACTTTAACTGCCCCCGTCGGATTATCTGTGATAATTTCTTCTTTTCATATCCGGACTGTTTTAATACATCGAAGTATGAGAGGCCTAACTAATTACTGAAGGTACATTTGTAAATATTTTTAATACTCGCACTTTTGAATAATACTCGTAGCACTTTTAATACTCGCACTTTAAATAGTACAGCCTTTAATAATTTAACTTTCGTGAGATTCACTAACACCGATCAATTGAAATTACTTAAAATAGGTTATTGAGATGGATTGACATGAGAGCAGTTAAGTAAAATATGCTTATGACAGATCACTGATATAATATACTACTACCCTCTTCATTATAATTGTTACTAAATTAAAATAATATTACCTTAAATGGAAGTATTATTATGATAATTATATTATATCTTATCAAAATAATACTTTTCATTAAGTTTCTTAAAGTGATTTCTACCATTATTATTACACTGCTGTTTTAGAGTCTAACTATGTTTGCTACAACAGATTTAACATCACGGCTATGCTACATTCATTTGAACTTTTCTATTACTACTACTGCTACTACTATAACTACTAATTGTTTGTTTCTAAACCTGTTATTGGCGCCGATGCCGTTACTACAACAACTACAACTACTACTACTACTACTGCTGCTACTACTACTACTACTGCTGCTGCTACAATTGCTACTACTGTTGATACTGTTATTACAACTACTGTTGCTACTACTACTTCTGCTGCTGCTACTACTACTACTACTACTACTACTACTACTTGCAGAACTTTTTTACTTCTAAACTGTCGAAAATAAATGATACTAAATCACGTTCGCAGTACAATCAAAAGTTGAAACATCCTTGGAGCAATTACTGAACGGCATTTTTGATGCTGTTACTACAGAAATAAATCAGTATACTTTATCACCGAATTGTAGGCGATTCAATCGAAGTATTCTAATCACTGAGGAATAATAAAACTTAAAAAATAAATAAATACACTAAAAAACGCTGAATAAAAAAGTTAGTTTTTAATATAAAAAAATAAGCAAATAATTGAAAAATAAATAAATAAACTAAAAAACGCTGAATAAAAAAGTTAGTTTTTAATATAAAAAATAAGCAAATAAGAAAAATGAAAGCTTCACATTCACATCAGTGGGGGCAAGTTATACTGGATATGGAGAGTTTAATGTGAGGTCGTTCCATTTAATGGCAATAACGCTTTGAAAGGATCTCATTTCAGGATGTTTTTATTGGGTTGAATGACCTGCAATGCCAAACAGGAAATGGATGAATGGATGGATGGATGGATGGATGGATGGATGGATGGATGGATGGATGGATGGATGGATGGATGGATGGATGGATGGATGGATGGATGGATGGATGGATGGATGGATGGATGGATGGATGGATGGATGGATGGATGGATGGATGGATGGATGGATGGATGGATGGATGGATGGATGGATGGATGGATGGATGGATGGATGGATGGATGGATGGATGGATGGATGGATGGATGGATGGATGGATGAATGGATGGATGGAATTTTTCTTTACAATGTTATTTAATGTTGTTAATGTTTGTTATTGATCATTGAATTGTCATCGTTATATAATGTTAGTTATTTTTTTTTAAATCCGAATTAAAGTTCACATCATCGCCACCATCATTATCAGCATCATCATTACATCAACCATCATCATCATCGTCACCGTCATCATCACCATCATGCAAAGTTTCATGCCTCCAGCTCGCTTATTATCCATCAAATTGATGAGGCGTTTTTGTTGTGAAACATGCGGAATGGGTTGCGTGGGGAGGGGAGTGGAGAAAGGTAGGCCCTGCGGAGTTTAAACGTAAACAAACTTCTCAAACAATTCATCATCACGACGATAATGGAGTTGGATGGTGGTGATGAAGGTGATGATGAAGACGATAGGGAAGATGAGAGAGAGAAGAGGATGAGGATGATAAGAGAGAGAGAGAGGATGAGGGGAATGCTAAGGATAATGACGGAGCTGACAAGTAAGTGTGGAGATAATGAAGATGGCGATGAAGATGATGTTGTCAAACTGTCAATTATGATAAAAATGATGATGCTGTTGGAAATAAATTAAAAAATGCAGGACCGCAAACAAATGGCATCAGACTAATGTTGATGGCAGATGCTTGCTTGACAATCCACTTAATGAGCAAAACGCTTCGTCTACATACATTACATCTGATTATGATAACGTGATACGCCGCATAAATGATTTTGAGATGGAATTTAAAAAAATTGTTAAGATGATGATGAATGTATTAATGTATTTCCTATCAATATAATAGAAATTAATTAGAACGAAAAATTATAGCAATTATAAAAACGTTAATGAATGCATATGAGTGAAACATATATATATATATATATATATATATATATATATATATATATATATATATATATATATGTTTTTCATATAGTCAATTATATATATATATATATATAATTGACTTTTTATTGTTGTTTTGCAAGAGAGTAATAATAACCTACAATAAATACATATATTTGTGCTTCATTGAAACATGCACTCATTGCTTAAGTGCCTGCTATTTTTATGATTCTTATACACACACATCACATACATACATACACACGTACTCACACACATACTAACACATGCACATACTCAAACTTACACACACGCACACACATACACAGCACAAGTATTACGTCACAAAGATGATATTTCTTTGCAACCTGCATTTAGTTAATGAGTGCAACAATCTGTGCGTACAGATGTTGAAAGCCTCAACAGACCACACCGGAAGTAGTAGAGAGCGACTCAGTGGCCACAATATTTTTACTCAAAAATGCTCTTTTTGTCTGGGCAATTTTTCACTTTTCAATAATTTAAAAAAAGTGAAATTAAGTAAAGTGTGTTTGTTATACATTAAAATGTGATGCCTATAATGAAGACACATTCATCACTTGAGTACCTTACAGATGGTTCTTTGCTTTGATGGATGAGGTTTTTTTAACCGGGCATCGCCATCATCCAATGCATTGAATGAATAAAATTCAAGTTTCGAAACTGAATGAATAGCTTCTTATTAAATTATTTTTTTTTAATTTCAATTAATTGTTAAAAATTCTTAAAACTATCAGAATTCGATACTTTAAAAAAATTTACACATTCGTTTCTCAAAACAAACAGCTCCGATAACAAATTTTTCATTATATAAACACCTATGCGTAATAGAGTAACATTTTGCTCTTAAAAAAATATATCTGTTATATCGAAACCCGGATATATCGTAGAAAATAATTTCTTTATAAAGAAAAAGGACCATGAAGAGAATGAAGGATGTATAATAGAGCCAATTAAGGGAATGTGGAATCTTTCTCGAGTAAATGAACTCCATAAATCAAAATTAGAACGTATGATAGTTTTCATATAAATGAGTCACGGCTATCGTCCGTCGTCATTGTCATCATTATCATCGTCCTCTCTATCATCATCATCATCGTCGTCTTCTCTATCATCATCATCATCATCATACTTTCTATCATTATCATCGTCGTCCTTTCCACCATCATAATCATTTCTTTGCAGTTATAATCATTATAATTTTACCTTGTTCACCGTTATCTGCCCAGTCGTCCACAAATACCGTTATCATGTCTTCAAAGTTGTTATCATTATCATCATCGTCATCACTCCTCTCTATCGCATCTTCATCATCATCATTATCATCATCGCCGTCTTCGTCATCATCATCATCATCAATACTTTTTGGTGTTAGCGCTGCTGAAGAGCGTAGAAGATGATTGCAATATCAACAAAAGTCAGGACAATAATAAATGAGATTTGCTGCCCCTACAACAACAACAACAATAACAACAACAACAACAACAACAATAATAATAATAATAATATAAATATTATTATCAGTTGTAGGAGAAGTAGTAGTAGGAGTGGTATTAGTAGCAGTAGTTAACTTTGTTGTAATAGTAATAATAGTAGTAGTAGTAGTAGTAGTAGTAGTAGTAGTAGTAGTAGTAGTAGCAGCAGCAGTAGTAGTAGCAGTAGTAGTAGTAAGGGTGGTGGTGGTAGTAGTAGTATTGCTAGTAGTAGCAGTAACAACAATATTACTTCTAATATTACAAAATCATACCACCACAGAACAGAACAGTGTGGTTATCTACATTTTATTTTATGTTTTTCTGAACTGGACAATCATCATTCAGACGAATAAAGACAGAGTCCGAATGATGCATAATGAGAATGGAAAACACTGAAGTGAACATGTCTGTCTTGCGTGTAACCACAGCACCACAACCACCATATCTATCTATCTAACTATCTATCTAACTATCACAGCTACCACACCTCAACTGCCACAACCACCATAACCACAGCCACACACTTGCGTTTGCAGGCATCATGGTGACGACAAAGAAGCGGCAGGACTTGCGCATTCAGCTGCAGAAGCGAGCCAGGAGGAGGGCAGAAAAGAAAGTGGAGTACCTGGAAGATGATCGGAACTGGAAAGAGGTGATGATGATGGTGGTGATACACTGATGATATTGATAGTGATGATATACTAATGATAATGATAGTGTTGATATGGTGATGATGATGGTGGTGGTGATAAACTGATGATGATGATGATGATGATGATGATGATGATGATGATGATGATGATGATGATGATGATGATGATGATGATGGTGGTGGTGGTGGTGTATAATTTTATGATAACTTTATATCATTTAGACGTCTCGATAATGTGATCATTTTGATAACAACGATAAGGATTAAAAATATATAATGATGTTAATAATCTGTGCTAATATTTTATTAGAGTTACTTATTCTAGCAATACATGCATACACTGAGCTAATGTATTAATATGTTAGCAATAGAAACAATACGGACAATAATTTAGTTATTTTTATCGGCGAATGATTTTCTGATTGGGATACTAAACAAATTCGTTTTTTGAACAATTTTAAAAATCATTTATTTATGAAAAACAAATTTTGGAGTAATTTTAGTAACTATGATGCAGTATTTCAGGTTTGAGGTTTTTTTACATTGCAATAAATAGTAGATTTTTTGCCTGGATTTGGTTGTTACGACTCTGTTAGGAATGTTTGTGTGCATGTTATGAATAGTTTCGATCATAACGCAAAAAAGCAGAAACCAAATTTGTTTAAAATCTGCTCATCATACAGCACAGCATATTCACTATACCTCGTTTAGTTCAGTCTAAGTGCAACATCTTTTTAATTTCTGAAAAAATTATTTTAATTCAAATCGTTTCTCCTGATCGTAGTTTACTAAAAAAAAACAAGAGAAAATAATTTTTTCGCATTTTTGTTAGTAGGAAAATAAATGAACATTAAATTTTCAGCGCAATAAAACAACTGTCGTTTGAGTTTTTTCAACCGTGCAACTTTCAACACTATTTTTATTCTTTTCCTTTTCGAATGGCCAACATTTAGAGAAATTCGCGGCGAACTTCTTAATTAACTTGTTCATTAATCATTTGTAGTGGAAGTTTTGATATATTGAGTAGTAGTAGTAGTAGTAGTAGAATCGGTATTAGTAGTAGTAGTAGTAGTAGTAGTAGTAGTAGTAGTAGTAGTAGTATCGGTATTAGTAGTAGTAGTAGTAGTAGTAGTAGTAGTAGTAGTAGTAGTAGTAGTAGTAGCGGTAGTAGTAGTAGTAGTATCAGTAATAGTAGTAGTAGTATCAGTAGTAGTAGTAGTAGTAGTAGTAGTAGTAGAAGTACCAATCGTAGCAGATGTAGCAGAAGTAACAGAAGTTACAGTAAGGATTGCAATGGTAGAAATAATCTCAATAATGTTGTATATTTGTAGCAATAGAAGTGGTTTGGTAGTAGTCTTAACAGAAAAAGGTATTAATAAAATGAATGGTAGTATTAGTATAGTTACTTTTTTTAAAATATAACCTAGAAGCTGAAACAAAACTGTGGTAAGAAGGTGTTTTGAAATGGATTATTTAATGGCAACCAGTGGTGTTATGTTGAGCAGTTGTTGAATTTTTTTGGAGTGTTGTTTGTCGAGGATAATTGTTGTCAACACTTTTTTGTTAATAAATTTGTTTATAACTCTCATAGTGTTTGACTAAATAGCGACCCGTTGAAAGCAATTGTTGCTGTTGTTGTTGCTGCTGCTGTTGTTGTTGTCGCCGCTGCTGTAGTAGTAGCAGTTGTTCATAGACCATCTTGCCTTTCATGCATCGCTTTTACCATCTATACCGCTTCTATTGGCCTCTCTGTGAGTTCTCCAAATCTTTCTCTCAATCCCAGACCACGTGTGTGTCTCTCCATCTTCAGCGTTTGGCATTCCAGCCATAAGTATGGTGGTACTGTTTCAACTCCCTTTCCATTCAGTCGGCATACATCTTTGTCCGTGAAACCTATCTTTGTTTGATAGCTTCTTGCTGCTGTTGTTGTTGAATTTTTTGTTTCTGGAGTTGTTGCAAATGTTGCTGACGCTTACTTACGTTTCTGAAAAGTTTCAAATGGTTTCCAACAACTTTGTGGTTGACTATTTTTTTCTCGTTCATACTCGTATTACAGCCTCAATTTTTATCTGATACGACGTTTTATCTGATGTTTGTTTGATTAGACGATTTCAGTGATGTTGACAATGAATTCGTTTCTAAGTATTATGTCGTTGTTGTTGTTGTTGTTGTTGTTGTTGTTGTTGTTGTTGTTATAGACGCTGTTATCTATTATTTCTAGGTGTTGAAATCTTTATTCAAACTATCCATGTTCTTGCAGTTTGTTCATATCAATTTAATTATATCAATAATAGCAACCCAGCTGGAAATAAGACTCAAGTTAGCAACATTCCGTTCGCATTTTCCTCCACAGACAATAATTTTCAATTAGCGTCATACCTGCCTCGTGTCAGCGCTCATCCTCAACTTCTTTCTTCATTAAAACATCTTTTCATCCCATCTATTTTGTGAAGACAGAAAGAGAAAAAAGTAAAAAAACAGCAAAACATACTTTCGTTTTGTTTAGTTTCGAATACATATATGGACAATATTTTTATTTTGTTTTTGTAATTTTGTTAATGTTTCCTAATGGCTGTTACATTTTCGAAACTTCTTCAATTATTTTTGTTGTGCACCTAATGTGAGACTTGTTGGCGCTGGTTTTATGCGTTTTCCCTTAATTCAATTGTTCCTATAATTTGCTCAAGTATTTTCGGTTATGTGCTGGATTCCTTGAAACATTAATGAAAAGAAAAAATTCGAATAAAAGTTTGTCTTCAAACTCTTATTATAACATTTGTATGCTATCATATTTATAATGTTTGATTTAATAGCTCCCAACACATACGCAGCATTGTAAATTAGACACAAGCCTGCTCCATTCGTGCACACATTCTCATCCGTTCAGTTTTGCATTCGTCTCAGGTCTTATACGCATCCCGTATGACCAGAGTGCGAATTTTCTCTTTTTTTTGTTTAAATTTTTAAAAATTCTTTCCTTAATTTTTGTATCAATGTGACGTTATTATTAATGCAAATAATTTTTAAATTAGCACGGAAAACACATACAGACAAAAACACAAAATGGTTCAGTTGTCTGCAATGTTTATCATTATATCATTCACACCGAGGTATTCGCGTCCTTGCTTTCATACAGGCTTCACCGAACGTTCAATCTTTAACACCACTAACTTCCTATTCATTTCATCTCTTATAAATTATCCTCATTAAGAGGAGCAATGAACGAATTTCCGTTCATACACACGTACATAACAGACAAACACACAGGCACCAAACTCCTCACCTCAATCCGGTTATAACGTATGATGTTCCTGTTAACGAGTTTTAACATTTCAATAGCACAGCGGAAGGATTTAAATCAAAATTAATGGTGTGATATCATTCTTAGCAATCTTTCTACATTAAACCTACGCGAAAGTTTTAGTTTTTTCAGAGTGTTGCATCATTTCTCGTTAAGCTTTATTGTGTTTATGTAATTTAATTTATTTTTAAAGTTCGAAAAAATAAGTTTATAACAAAACGAAAAATGACAAAGCAGAGATTATTTGCTCATATTCAAAATTTTCATGACGGCAAACTTTTAAGCAAGTTGCAGGTTGATTTCACACGGTTGATATGCTAGACTGACACTTAGCAGTTCATACACATTGTGTGCATGTAATGAACCGTCAATTCAAGCATTTAATGCGGACGAATCATTTAAAACCGCAAACTTTATTTGATGCATCAAATTTTATAGCGTTAATAAATGTTTTTATATATTTTTTTTTAAATTATTCAAAAGTTTTTCAACTGCTTTTTTGTTATTAAGTCAGTAAATGGAAAACATTTGAAACTACCGAGTTTTTTTTCAAACAAAGTTTTGTGATTCAACGTACTGATCAGAATAAAAAACGAACTCCGGATGAGAAGCTTAACATTTTTAGATTTTTTAAATTTCATTCCACAAAGTTTATAAAATTTTTGCAAATTTAAAAAAACTTTTAGTAATGGCTTGAAAAAAATGATCATATTGAAATGAATTGAAAATTTTGAACTGGAAAAACTGGAACAAATTGCAAACTAGGAGACAAAGGAAATTGAGGATTTCAAGCTGTGCTAAAAAAAACTTTTTAACCACACAAGCAGAGGGGTTTATAAAATCAAGTTGTTTAAAATCTGTGGATTACAGATATTGATTAAAATGTCTTTTGATAAACTAACTAAACTATAAGAAACAAAATAGAAGATAAATTCCAGATTCGATCTCTAAGCATAAATGAACTTTACTTCAACATGCTAACTACATCTTTAGAAACATAAAAACAGAAACACAAGTGCTCATGTACGCAAACCGTAACTGTCGCAAAAGTCACATGTTTTAAAGTTGTGTGACGTCGTTATGTTGTAAATCAGAGTAAGCGATTGTCAATGAAGTAGGCCTCTAGATTCAGCAGACTCCATCGTTTCATTTCACTTTGCAAGAATGATTTATACGAAGTTATATTGAAATGAAAACGCAAGAAAACTAGCATTTATTTCATCAAATATGAAAATTATAAACAAATCAATCTAAAATGAACAATTATTTGCTTGGAATTGAATTAATTAATAAATTAACAAAATTAAATTCTTCTGGTTTGTTACTGAAACCCTTATTTTTCCACCACCAACAACAACATCTCCAGAGGGAAATACACAACTTGAGAAACCTCTGCCAGGAGAAGGGAGCCACGGACGAAGAGATCAACCACTGCAAACCAAGACGAAGAAGTGAATTCATCTTAAAAAATTTTCTTTAACTATTTCATGAATATTTTTCTGTTAACTTTTTTGCGAAATATTTTTAAATTATTAATTAAAAATAATTTTGATAATTATCTCATCATATTTTATTATATTGTCATATTTCTTAAAATTTATTTTAAAAAATATTTTGATAATTTTATTTTTTCTTATTATTATTTAATCATCAACTCAAAAATTAAATAAAACAAAAAACAAACAAAAAAGTGTTTCTTTAGAAACCAGACTTTTTTCACGCAATTATTTCAAACAAATTACTTTCGGAAAAAAATAAGGGTTTCATATAATCTGGAGAAAGTTATTTATAAAACGTAATTACGAGGATGTCTTAAAGGTGACGGCGACGTTGAAACTTTCCTCATCCTATCATCATTTTATAACTTTATCATTCTTTTTCAACTCATTCATCTATCATAGTATCATTATTGCTATATAAAGTCATCATATTTGCGTGACTTCAATACTTTTTCGTAACTTATGACATTTAAAATTGCTGATAACACTATTTTTATGAGCCTTTGAATCTATTGCAACCGCAAAATTAGTAACATTGTAGAATATATTAATAACAAATTTGTAACCGCACCACAAACAGCCGTCATGAGAAAAATGGACACATCGGTGGGACTGTCTTCAATAGCGACCTTATCTTTGGGTCTGTCCATGTCCATGGCAGGTGCAGGGCGCGTGGTCATCAGGTCCCTGCAGAACCCCAACATACACAACGGCATGACGGATAGAAGGCAGTCCTCTCTCCAACAATTCTTCACAAAGATACCGGTCATGTTGGAACCACCTACTAACAACTTAAACAGCCTGGCCGCATCATCTGCTCCTTGCGAAACTGAAAATAAAACGAAGGGTAGAAAAGAAGTGAAAAATTCAGACGAAGCAGTGTTAGTTTTTTTCTTCAATTTCTTATTTTGGTTCATCTTTTCTGGTACACTCATTTTAATTATTTTAAAATTGTTATCAAACACTTTGTTATTGTGTCAATTTTCTAGCCAAGTTGTTGATCGTTTATAACAAATAATTATAATGCTAAGGTGTTATAAAACGACAACCTTAAATTCCCTCCCAGCTCAATTTCTAACTTTTATAAATTGTTATAAAAACTTTTATAGAACATAAAATGAAATAAATAATTAATTAATTATTTGTAAAATTAAAAGCACTCAACAAATGACGTTGAAAAAAAATTTTTTTTTTCAAAATTTCATGTAACCTTCGACGTACTGAAAACATGTGTACAGAAATATTAACAAAATTAAAACTGTTAGGGTGTTACATTTTTCCTGTGCTAACTTACGGCTCTAAGTCCTGGACAATTTCTGAAGAAATGAGAAAAAAAGATTAACGCTGCTGAGATGTGGTTTTTGAGAAGAATTATGAAAATTATTTAGACCTCTCATACTTCGGATGTATTAAAAGAGTCCAGTTATGAAAGAGGAAATTACCACAGATAATCCGACAGGGGCAGTTAAAGTTTTTTGGTCACACCATGCGGAAAGAAAGAATGGAAAATCAAACAACTACTGGAAAAAGATCGCTATCAACAACGAATAACTTTTGTGAAGTCCTTGGTTCACTTGTTGAATATTATCACATTTCAACTGTTACAAAGTGCTAAAGATCGGGTTTTGTGGAAGTCGATGGTCGCCAATGTCCTGAAAGAATAAGGCACGAGAAAGAAAAAAGATGTACAGGAAGATGATTGACAACAGAAACGTGCGAAGAGAAACAAAAATGAAGAGGAGAACTTTTGAGCAAAAATGTTAAGACTTAATATGCGCAAAAAAATCACATTTCGAATTTAATTACTGCTTAACGACGCGACGTTGAGAAAGATTATGTGCTTCTCTTTTCATAAAATGGAATTGAATGGAAAGTGTTTTTTAAAAAGCTTCGTTTTTTTAATATGTTTAACAAATGGTTGAAAATAATTTCATTCCAGGATAGGAAATTCGTTTCAATATTTAATTAACGTGGCCCAATCTCTAGTTTTTAAAATAACAATGATAAAAATCGTGCCAAAAATATTTCTCGTAATTATTTCCAAGCATGCCGTGGTAATTGGAAATTCAAAACCACGTTCGACAGTGAATGGAGAAGAAAATATTTCTTCAAAACTCAATGCATACTTTTATTTATTTTACGCGATATTCAAGCACAAGCAAACAAACTTTGCAAGAAAAATTTTGTTCAAGTGCAAGAATACAACGAGGTCAGATATTAATAAAACTATTATTATTTTTGTTTGTCCGTTGATTGCGTTTGCATTTTGCATTATAGACTACTCGAAAAAAAATTGAGCCAAAAAAAACAAAAAATTTAACTGTTCTTTTGTAGTATTTCTCATTGCTAAATTTATTATTTTATTGGGCTTAACTGGATAAATAAATATAGAAAACAAATAGAAGTTCAAAATATATATTCAGAACGTTCTCGAAAGCCAGAATTTGAACAGCTGTCAATCAAAATTTAAAAACCATGCAGAATAAATTATAGGCGAATTTTCAAATAAAACTTTGTAATTTGAACCATAGATAGATATTCCTTACTGTACTATTATGTGATAATCTTTCTTGATAAAATCAAAAGATCACTCGTTGACATTTTCCATCTCGTTCAAATTAACGCTTCGTTGATCATTTAAGAAACCGATTTGAATTGAAATACGTTGTCTATCAATCTCATTTTTAAAAATATTTTGTCAAATTCACAAAAAAAGGAAACGTTCTCAGAGCTACAAAGAACTTCAACGACATACCAACCAGCACTGTCAACTTAACAGCAGCATCCACCACTACGACAAACACTTGCACAACCATTCCAAACTATCAGATTCGAAGACTGCAACGACTTCATCATCCTCCAGAGAGCAGTCTCCTGCTCCGTTCACCAGAGCTTCAAGTCTCGACAGTCACATGTTGAAAGTAGTGGCGCAGTGTTACACCAAGGATGATGACGACCGGTATGCAGACCAACATTTAATCCGCGGTCATAATCGGTCGACAAATGGACAGTACTCTGATGTTATTACGGCCTTGAAGGAGGGAATAGATGGAAAACTGATAGAGACGGTTTTGAAAGAGGAAGATGAACAGGATCGAACGCAGTCTCCGCACAGAAGAAATTCGTTATTTGTAACGAGTTCATCAAATAAAGTCGGAGGAAAACCTCAGTTATCAAGTCAGTTGTATTTGGTAAATTTAAATTTTTGTTAGTTTTAGTAATTTTTTCGACTAAAGTTAACTTTAATGAACAATTTACTTAACAACAATGAACTAGGGGCCAATACAGATGAAAGCAATAATTTTATAGCCATTCCAGACGTCATAATACACGCAGCCGAAGCCTGGGCCGCTAGTGACTGCTCGGATTCCGGTGGCAACGACACAAACGAAGTCCACAAAAAACAATTAGCAAGTTCTGGAAATCCACCATCAGAAAGTATGTCACTGCCCCAGTTAGCACTGAGAAATAGCTTGGATAATTCGACTTCACTGTTTCACGATTACTTTCTCAACATCAAAAGCGAAATCAGTTCGGCTTGCAGTTCAGACTCTAAATGTTCATTTACTTTAGGTAATAATAACAAGACTTTATGTGATAACAGTAAAGAGAGTATCGCCATTTGTAGAAACGACAATAAAACCCAAAACTATGAAGAAACAAACAAAACCGACAATAATGTTAAAAACACTAGAAATATATATCAAGCCTCCACTCAAACAGTCAAATCTTTAAAATATGCCATTCCGGCAAAGCTCCCTTCCTTCACATCGTCACTGCTGCCCACCGTCAACAACAACCATCTGACTTCTACGTCAAACACTCTCATGAATAAAGTCTTAAAAAATGAACAAGCTGCCGATGAATCACCGTCTACAAGTGATTGTAACAAGTTGACCGTGCGAACGGTAGAAAAAATGACGAGTGATTTAGAAATCTACAATTTTCCGGTGAGCATTGTCTCTGAGGAAAATAAAGTTTCAAAACCAGTGAAAAATTTTTCAGCAGCTTTCTATCCGTCCGAATTTTTTCAACCAACATTACAACGCAATTTCCACCAGAAACATCATCATCATCAATATTACAATCATAAAGATCAGTGCTTCCAACAAGGTAAGCGTGATCAAATGATTATGCAATTCGATCGAAGTCCTGGTTTCAGAAGAAGGGTCTCAATGGATATATGTCAGACATCTTCCAGAGGTTCCGCTCCTAAAAATTACAACAAAAATTACACTTTCAATATTTCCAAAGATAAAGCTAAAGATATCTCGCAAGAAAAATTTGTGACAGGTGATGATGAAATGCAGCCAAAAAAAATGTTTTTGTCGGATGAAGCTAAGTGTTCTGAAACGGTGAAAGAAGTAGAAGAAATACCGTTACGATCGATACATCCGACTATTCATTCTGAAACTTACCTAGCGACAGTTTTAAACCAGGGATTTGATTCTGAATATGCGCAACCTTTCAACACTTCATCTAGTAAAAAAATTTCAAAAGTTGACAAAAACACTATGACGCAATTTCAAAGTACTTTGGATCACTTTTTGTCAAACAAAGATCCCAAAAAAGTCAAACGTTCATATAAGCACCACAAACACCCCTGCTCCGTTAAATTAAAAACCAAACCAAAACGTGCACACGTTGACAGAACGAATCATGATGATTTGAAGCAAAGCGAATATCAATCAACTAAGCATGATGACGATGATTCCACCTTGTGCCGCAGAAATGACACCGATAGAAGAAGAGCGCACAAATTTGATGCAAGATACAGCAATTCAAAAAGTCAGGATTTTTTGTCCTCTTCGCCGACCAGCGTTGGATCTGAAGTTTTCTTGCTACCGAGGGAAAGCAAAAGAAGGCGGAGTCTGCACATGCCATTCAAAATGTCTGCTGTGAGAGCGACTCGTGTTAGTAATTTCGTTTTGTTTATTGAATAAATTTTATACCAATCCTCACGTTCCATTAGGTTCCATGTAAATAACTTGTTACTGCAACTTTAACGTGATCAAACGTTATTCACAAATGTTTTATATAAATATTTTGACGCGTAACCTTGATAAAATAATGTTCAAATTGCAGGTAAATCAAAACGAGAGTGAAAAAACGTGATGAAACTCATCTTCTTTTTAGACAAATTTTAAATTCAGTTCAACAAATATTGGTGAATGATAACAAAAAAATGTTGAAATGACTTGTTATGATATATATATATATATATATATATATATATATATATATCATTTTTATTCAACTGTTATATATATATATATATATATATATATATATATCATTTTTATTCAACTGTTAAATTTTCGATAATGCTTGAATTTATTTATAGCTAGAAAATCCTAAATTTCTTTCCGTTAACTATGATCTCATCGTTCCTCCAGTTGTTTGCACTTGATACATTTTTCCACTGATATGAAAGGAACTAGTACTTGGACCTCACGCCATTTTTTATTTTTTTTACGAAGTAGAAACTTATATAACGAGCACACACATATTTTAGGGCATAATAAATATATCAAATCTTGTATGCAGTAGAGATTTTAAATCTATAATATTTTATTTCACAGGCAATAACTTTGTAGGATCTTGGAGTAGTATCTTTGTACATATCTAAATATATCTATCTGAATATATTTATACATTAGGTATCTTTGAACGCTTAGCAATCAGAAACCATTCATTTATTCATTCATTTATCTATTCATTCTTCCATTCATTCACTCGCTCACTCAATCAAATTTCCATTAATTCGCCGTCACGCTAGGCACTTTACACGTCCACAATATTAGTCTTAATCGTTAACATTGTTGCAATATGCAAAGTTTTAACACATGGTTGCTTAAACATTGTTATCATATTTTATAGAGATTTTAAAGATTTAATAATGCTAAAAATTGTTAAACTACTTTTCGAAACTTGTTTATTTACAAGTTATATTTAATTCGAAGTTATAATAATTTGTCTGAGAAAGTAGTTCTGGTGAGTTAGCATCCAATGGAAAATGTTATTTATTTAAATATATTAACATAACATTATTTTATTTCAAATAACTTTTTATTGTTATTTATGTAAAGACGGAGCCTTGCCATAAGCTGACGTTTTAAGTTGCCTATTTTATATGAACAAAATAATTTCTCCTTTTTTTACTATTTGTTGAAAATAATAGATTTAATTTGCATTCAATATAATATGTCAGACTGAATGAATTGTTTGTATCTTTTATATACCTTCAAACTATCAAAACGTTGAAATAGGAAAATCTCACAACGCCATCGTCAATTTATTCAGCCATCAAAAATAAAATATTTGCAATATGATTTCTCCACCTTGGAAGCCTTTGCATTAATTTTATTGTATTTTAGCCATTGTGAATGGATGGATATCCTTCTGCTCGGCTTCCAGTTATCCAGTTTTTATCACGAGAAAAATACAATAGGGCAGTGATAGTATAAAATATCATGCTTACGATATTTATGATTAAGTTTTAAATAGAATTGTTGACTTTTAAATTTTTATGTTGAAAACTTCAATTTCACATTATATTCTACTGAGAAAATCATCAATGGCTTAGTGACATGAATGTATTTCTACCAACGTTTAGTTCATTTACTACTATAATATCATTTCATTTATTACTTATTCATTTAGTTATGGCACGGTATAATACATTATGAAGATTATGAAAGCATAAAAGTTAAGATTAATGAACCGATTGTACCAAATTTGAAGTTGGCTATTTGGAATCAGTTTTTGAGATTATGCTAAAACGCCTTACAAAATAATCCAATAAGAAAAGAGAAGAACAAGAGAAGATTTGATTCAGGCATAAAAAATCATCACTATGAGGGAGAATTTGGAATCAGCAAAATTTTTTGAGCTTAAGATGAATAGTAAAACATAAATATAAGATCTTTTAAAAAAGCTCGGGATCGATAAGTCAAAATTTTTTCAGCTGCAGAGTTATCACGAGTGTAACAAACTGGAAGGCATGAATATATTTCAAGTAATTTTGATTACTATAATTTCATGCTGGAAGATGAAATAACATGCGCAGAAACAATAAATATTTTTAAAACAAATTTGGCAAAAGTAGGATATTAAAAAATGTTTCAGAGTGGTCTTGTGTCAGACTTAGTCTTCTTAGATCACTATAAAAAAAATCTTTGTGTTATGTTGCTTTATGATAAGAATAATAATGCATTATAACAATTAAAATAATATGTAATATCACACAATATATGTAGTTTCATATAATGTCATATTTATTATGAAATAATCACGTAGAATAATATAAATAATTTATATTTTTTGGTTAATGACGTAGCTTATGACGTAGGGAACCAAGAACACTGTATATATTAAAACACTGTCTCTTCTTTCTTGTCCAACTTCATTTACGCGGTCATGTTTTTTTGCTCGTTTTTTTAGTTTTGTGGTGTTGAAAAATGTTTTGCAAATTATCAAATTCATCTAATTTTATTATAATTTATTTATTAATGTTTCTTTTCAATGGATGTTCATCGGACGTGATCAGCCAAGATGATGACGGCATGTCAGGTTTGTCTTGTTTTTAAAATTGAAATTCCAATTTTAATTTTAATTTGAATAGAATTTGTTGACCAACCTGAGGTCTCGTAAAAGAGAACTGAAAAAATTAACTAACCAACTAAATCAGTAAAATTTAGAGAGTATATGAAAAAAACTAAAATAATATAATATAATTTTGGCCTTTTGGGTCTCTGGATGCAAAATGAAGATTGATTGAATTATATTTGAAATTTTTTAGTGAATATTTAAATAATTGAACAGTATTTGTAGCATGCATATGTTTTTTGACTGAAATTGGTCAACTAATACTCTTCTAATGAATCTAATTCTAATAGTATATAATTTTATAATGATAATGATAATCATTATGATTATATATTAGTAATATAAAATAAAGCCTATTTATATTAATGGTATAATTTATATTATATTATTATATTATAATATAACATTACATTATATTATATTATAACGTCTAATTTAATCAATCTCTCTAATGATAATGTATATTATATTAGATATCTTATTATATTATATTTTATCTCTGAATCACTAAACGATGAGAATGTATGATAACTAACTAAGCTAAGTATTATTTTTTATCATAGCATTCCAGTTCATACTTTTAATATAAAATTATGAATTGAAAAATTATGAAAGGCCTTGTTAGTTAACAACATGTTTACAGCATATTTTTTTTATTTGCAGGCACCATCCAGTTTGGCGGACCCCAGGACATGAATGATGAAATGATGAATAGTCCATTTGTACCCGATGAGTTACAATGCGATGCATGCATTGCTGTTTCTTACAAGGTCTTTTTTTCATTTCTTGTAACTTGAACATGTTTTTAAAAAGCATCGCTATGTTTGTTAAGTTCCTAAGTATTATGAAGGAAGGATTTTAATAGTTTTTTAATATGATTAATTTATTTTTAGAATTAAAAAATGATTTTGTTTTTCATTTAAAAGCAGCATGGAGAAACATGCCAATGATGATAATTAAAAAAGTGTTATGATAAATTATATGATAGCTATGGGAAGGGTTAAACGAATACAACAAGAAGCACCCATCATTAAAGAACGAACTTTCAGAATCCACACTGATCGATCTTATGGATGAGGTCTGCTCCGATCAGGAAGTTTGGAAGCAGTTAGTCATCTATCTGTCGTGTTTCTTCAGTACCCTCTGTAGTTTCTGTTCAGTTTTTTCATGTTTGCCCAAAATTTTCCATGCTTATTCATCATTATTTATCCTATTTGTTCATTTTCCCTATTTTGTCATCATAATCATTCTCAACTTTCTCATAGCTTTTTATATTCATGTACATTGTTAGAGTTAATTTTATAACATCATCAGCTATTTTATTGAGATATTTATTGGTAAAAACGAATTTATTAAATAATTTATTTTAACACATGGTTTAATACTTAATATATATATATATATATATATATATATATATATATATATATATATATATATATATATATTCATTTATTTATTATTTATCAAAATATATACTATTCCATAACATCGACTTAGATATGGTATGAAGAAGATTAAAAAAGTGACTCGACTGTCAGGACCAGGCATGGAGACAGAGGAAGTCCCTGGAGTTACTGCCAGCGGAGGCAAGTGGCCTGCGAGGTTTGTGCTGCTGTTTTCAATGGTCCTTCATGTTTTTGTTGAGACGTTTTTCTTGACTTATAACATGAAACTTCTACCTATTCATTTGATGAATGTTGGATACATCTAAAGATGCAACTAAAATTTTTCTGACTGTTTTTCTCACTATTACAAATTTGAATAACGCTTGTTTGAAATGTTTAATTTCGAAAATGAAACTCGTTTAACAAATTATTTACCCTGTCCAAACGAATGCACAACTTGCAGGCTGCAGGACTTGTGTGAAACAATGATAGGAGACCATGGTGAGGTCACCCTGTACAATGTCTACAAACTTGCACCCACCAAAAAACACTTCCTCAAAAATTTCCTCTGCTATGGCACGAAGAGTCGAGATAAATGCTCCAAACTGGAGGAGAGAAAGTTCAATGAGCACCAACATTCCAAAGAGGATTTATAATTGTCACAAAATTTTAATAAAGTATTGCTTGGAAATGTGTTTTTTTCTTTAAAATAATTTAAAATAATTGACAATTTTAAGATTGAAATACAACTTGTCATCTGATTTGTTTTTTTGTTAATTGTTGTCATTCATGTATATAACTTTATGTTCTTTGATATACGATACTAGATATAGAATATTGATTAGGATGTTGAATATGTATCGAAAGATTGTCTATCCATTCATTTAATTTTTACTCAATCTTTTTTGTTAATGCTGATGTTGTTAATTTCACTGATTAATATAACATACTTTCATGTTTTACTTTAAGATGTTTGTTTCTTGTTGTTAATCCAATTATTACGATGTCGTTATCAATCATATTACCTAATTTTAACTCAATGATTCAGAAAAGTGCACAATATGGTGATGTGGATCTAATTTCAGTTTGTCTTTTTCCGTTTGATATTTGTATAAGTTGTATCGAATATTCTCGTGTATGTTTTACTGCGTGCTAATACGTGTTATACACGTGTGTGAATGTGTTTGTATCATGTGCGCGTGCGTGAGTATATATGCGTACGTGCATGTTTGCGTATCGAAGGAGCAACCATGAATTTAACATTTTAAATGTCTGAAATAAATTAGTCAGTCTAGTCACACGTTCGAAAACCATAGGTATAGAATAGTATTTTCTATATCTATTGTTTTCTGCAATCATGATTTTGGAACTACGTCAATTATCCTTTACGTTTCTTTGAAGTTTATTTATCTTTATGTATCGTCTTCACAGTTTAGTTGTTTTAAGGCTTGTGTAGTACGTGTTTGGCCAGTTTTATACTTACTGTCCTCTATGAAATCTATCTTACGTAATTCACGTTCAGATGTGTTCAATTTGTTTTATCATTTTATTTCATTCGAATATATTCGAGTTTTATCATTTATTTTTGTATTTTGAATAATTATATTACTTATTTTATCATTGTTCTATTTTGTTAACTCCAATATAACAAATCTGTTACATAGATGACGTTTCATTTGTTTCAAAGTGATGTCAATTAAAATTGTCAGCATTTTATATTTTAGATCACTTCAGATTTTCGCCAACGTAGTTTTATGTTTGTCCTATGAAAAAATAAATAAATTTATTAATTTCAATCAAATCACGTTAAGATTAAGCTGCCTGATGTGTAGCATGACTTGTCTGACTACTTACTACCTACATGCTTTTCGAAATAAAGTTTCTCCATGTTTGCAATGCAACTTTGTTAATCCTCTTTTATATGTGAATCAAATCACATTTTTATCTATCGAATTATTTACATCAGTTATTTTAAAGAATAAAGCTGAAACTAAATAACGTTTTGTGTTGGTTCATTTAAGAGATAAATGTACCTTCTCTCATGGTAGAGTTTTATATACATATATACAGAGAGAACAACTAAATTGAAATCTTATCTATTCGCGTGTATATATAATGTTATATATAATGTTATATATATTTATTTATATGTATATATATATATATATGCGGCCCTTCAAAAGTAAGAGCTTTCAATAAATCCCTCCCGGCAAGAAGTTTGCCTGTCTTACTATGGGTTTTCATTGCAGTCAATGTAATACATATCATTGTGTATATATACGTGTATAGTACATAGATACGTGATCTTATGAGCCCTATGATATGAATCTTGTGGTCTTATTTCATATATAATATGGTCCTTGGTAATTATGGCAAAAACAAAATCAGCAATACTGATTGATTGAACATCACTAGCTATTACATTCCTCTTTCAGATTTACATCCACTTTTAGTGGTTGATCAGTTGTTTTGGGAAAAAAAACAAAAATGGTCAAACAGATAATTTTTTAGTTGTTGTAATGAATAAATAGGTAAATAAATAGGCTAAACTTGAGTTTCAGACCTACGTTGTTAATTTAAATAATAATAAATTTAATTTAAATTAAAATAATTTAATTAATTTAATTAAAAATGTCTTCTACAACAACTTCTACACCATTGTTGTTGTGGCTGCTTATTTTGGTTGTCATTCAAATGCTCCAGCTCCTACAACTTGGTGCTACTAATGTCCAAGAATCTGATGACACTGATCAACTGGTTCTCACTCATATTGTTAGCTTTTTTAATTTATTATTACTGAATATTACAATTAAAATTAATAATAGCAGTGACAACTCATTACTATTAAATTAATTACTAACTTTGTCATTATTTATCTTTTTTTGATGATTTCATTTGATCTTTGAAGACAATCCTGTCAATATGATATTTCTAGTAGATATAGTAGATATCAAAGAATTACTAAAACCTCAAACACTAGTAAATCTGATTATCATTTTTTCAAAATATATAATTAAATTAAATATACTGGATATTTCATATAATATTATGTTATAATAGTTGAAATTAAATGAACAACTATTGCCACAAGGTCTATCGACATGGGGATAGGAGCCCTATTAAAACATACCCCACAGACCCGTACGGGGAGTCCATCTGGCCACAAGGATTCAGCCAACTGACCAATGTTTGTCTTTTGTGTTATTTAATTATTTCTATGGTGTTTGTTCATTTTTATACACGCTTGTTGTTTGTTAATTAAAAAGACTGTTTCTATTTGATTTATATTTTTAATTTTAAAAATAAATAAAAAATGTATTATATTGAAGAGATATTTGTACCTATATATAAGTGTACAACTTATATTATGTATGTGTAGATATACACTAAAAATTGCAGTTAATAATGCTGCTACCTAGTCTAGTTCTGTTAGGTAAGTGAGCCAGTGGGCTCTGTGGTTTTTTTCTTAGGTTTTAGTTTATATTTACAACATCAGCTCAGAAATTGCATTTGGTTAATTTGAAAGTTTTACGATGTAAATGTTGTTTCCTAATATAGAATAGATTAGAAAGTATAGAATTAACAATGGAAGGTTATCTTCTTGAGAGAAATGTTAAATGTTCATATAATATTCATATGCCGTGAGTTATTCATCTTCTTTTTGAATGAACACTGATGTTTTCCTGTGGCCTCAACTCCAAAGTTTTTCCAACAAAAAATAATAAAAGATAGTTATGTTTTTTTGTTTGTTTAATTTTAATTTTTTTATTTGTAATTTAAAGATTCAATCTTTTATTTATGAATGGCAAATGATTAGTTTCGCTTCATAAATAAAATTTTTTATTGATTGTTCAACTTTTTGTTCCTATCATTGTACAATTATGTATTTAGCTGGAAGTTGAATGATTTAAAATTTGCTTTGAAAATTTTTTCCATGTTGTGTATCTATGTGTGTGTGAGTGCGTGTGTGTGTGTGCGTGCATGTTTAGGTGTATGTAAGTGCGTGTTTGTCTGTATGTGTGTGTGTGTGTGTTTGTCTGTGTGTGTGTGTGTGTGTGTGTGTGTGTGTGTGTGTGTTCATAGAATTTTAAAGTTAATATCTGTGTTTACTATTACATTTGTGTATATATTCACAGAGTAATTAAATAATAATTGTATACTGTTTATTTGTGTGCAACTGTGTGTACAACAACACCAGTAGTGCTGCCTTGCTGTGGGTTATATATATATATATATATATATATATACATATATAATGTCATGTGATGACGTTGGTGACAAGTATGATGAGTGATGTTTGTCATGGTGATTATGGGGATGAGGGTAAGGGATAATAATGATAAAGTCTCTCTCTGATGATGATGATGAGAATGATGATGATGGTGGTGGTGGTGATGATGATGATAAAGTCTTTGATGATTATGATGATGATGATGATTAGGATGATGAGGAGGATGTTTATGTGCCTAACACATGGGCATCTAAATAATACAATATATACATAAATTATTTAGAAGTCTGTGGCCTAACTGTGTATACTTGCTATTGTTATGGTAAGGATAAGATCGGGAATAATGTTATCCGGTTTATGATTGACATTATCATGCTGAAGTTACAATGATCATGATGATGATGATAGTGTTGAATGTAATTACAATGATGATGATGATGGTGGTGGTGGTGATAATGTGGGTTATTTATTCTATATTAATAATAATAATTTTATTTAATTAGTGCTGATGCAATATTTATTATTATTATTATTGTTGTTGTTGTTATTGTTGTTATTTAAATATAACTTCTTCTTATTTATTGAGACATCAAAAGTTAACAGAAATTAATTTTCAAATTTGTAACTTAATAATATGTTTGTTTGTTTTCTTTTTTTAGTTGTTGCTGAATTTAAATTTAAAAATATAACACACCTTTTTGCCCCTCTCTTTTTTTTTCCCTCTCTTTCTCTCTCTCTCTCTCCTCTCTCTCTCTCTCTCTCTCCTCTCTCTCTCTTTCTCTCACGCACACACTTGCACACACGCAGGCAGGCAAACTGTTGTATTAATTATGATGCTCTGATTTCTGGACAAATGTCCTTTAATTATCTGTCATATTTATATTTTATTAGACATATTTTTTTACATTATTTAATTATAATTATAATTGATTTATATTAATTATAATTATAATTGATTTATATTTATTATAATCAATTTAATTATTTCCTACAGGCAGGTAAGAGGCAGCACTTTGAATTAGGTAAGTTTTTAAGGAGTAGATACATAGATGGTAAACCGTACAGACTATTGAATTCATCCTATAATAGATATGAGGTATGCGTGCGTGTGTGTGTGTGTTTGTGTGTGCGTGTGTGTTGTATGTGTTTATGTGTATGTGTGTACGTGCGTGCGTGTGTGTGTTTGACTATAGTTGTGAGGTGATGACTATGATATATAAAGGCAATGATGATGATGATGAACGCTGGTGAATGCATATATTCATTAATATATACTGTCTGCATATATTAATGAATAGTAGTAATAAACTGGTTGTACACAGAAACTTTTTTCGATAGTTATTGTTTATAATCAATAAAATGTGAAATGTTAAAATGTGAATTGTATTTGTCCTGAAGAGAATTATATTTTTCTACTTTAATGATTGTTTTAGCTATGCAGTGCTAACGTCATGTTCACAAAAAATACATTAAAAATTAATGCTAATAGAAGATAACAAATACCCGAAATACCAGACAGAAATACGCAGCACAGACACAGATCGAACTCTGATGAGTGCGTACTCAAACCTGGCAGGTCTCTACCCACCAGCAGACGGGCAGATCTGGAATGATGAGCTGGCCTGGCAACCCATTCCTGTGCACACAGTTCAGAATAGTCTAGATTATGTATGTGGGCTTGTTTTTTTTTACTTTTTTGGGATGTGATTGTTGTTGCTGTGATTGGTAGGTTTTCTAAATTATTTTCTCTAAAATATTTTTTAATTTTTTTGGTGTAAGGACTCGTTTTTTTTATTCATTCGGTTATCCATCTTTGTTTTTGCATTTTTTTACGTTCATTAGCTGCTCAACATGGAAGTTGATTGTCCAAGTTATGAGAGAATCTACCAGGGCGTCATGCATGGCGATGAGGTGCAGCAAATCATGACGAAGTATAAGGTGGGTGGGTCGTCTTTTCCTA
Organism: Helobdella robusta; assembly: GCF_000326865.2. Classification (NCBI taxonomy): domain Eukaryota; kingdom Metazoa; phylum Annelida; class Clitellata; order Rhynchobdellida; family Glossiphoniidae; genus Helobdella; species Helobdella robusta. The sequence continues at coordinate 869,577 of NW_008704941.1, read as the reverse complement.
TGGTTATATACCTGTTTCTCTGCTAAGTTGTCAACTTTAAAATGACTTTGAAAATGATTTAAAAAGCGGTTTTAAAGTGTTTTATTTAGTGATTTTGAAAAGTAATTTAACTTGGAATTAACCTAACGACAGGAGTGTTTGAACCAGGCCATTGCATAATAGCGCCGCAAGACATAGCATTTCTACTGACTAAGCTAGCTTGCTGATTATTAAAATAATTTTGTTCATTTTTGAATAACTCAACCAGCAATTTGTGACTTTCAAATCTTCCAGAATTTTTTCGACTTTGTGAAGGAGAAATCGGGAAAGCAGGATGTTGACATGAGCAACCTGTGGGAAATAAGTGATGCATTGAGGTGTCAGGTATGTTGTTTTCATCGGTTGTTATGTACGTGGTGTATGTGTGCGTGTTTGTGCGTGTGTGTGTGCATGTGTGTACGTGCGTGTATGTGTGCGTGTATGTGTGTGTATGTGCTGTGCGTGTATGCGTGTATGTATGGTTTTTACACTTCTACTATACATTTTTAATAACTATTTTGTGTGTTATATGCATTGTGTTTAATTGTTCTAAATATGCTATGTATAAACTTGATGATGGTAATGTATAGCTTATATGTATATAAAATGCATGTTTATTTGTTGGCAGTGAATATTTAGATGCAGTATGTAGTTACGTGATATAAAGATCTGTACTTGGTTTGATTTGCAATGACAAATGTTATATGCCTGGTTCACAATTCCAGTTGCACTTAGTACCAAATAAATCATCAAATTATTATTACTATGGAGATGGTTCAGGTATTAATGAATGAAGTTTTGCTTATTGTCTACAGAACATCCACAATTTCACGATACCAAGCTGGGCCCACGAGAAAGTTGATGGTGAGGATGTATTTGAGACTATGATGTTTCTCAACGGTCCTTCATTTGCCCTACAGTACAATAGAGATGATGAGGCTAGGTTGAAAGGAGGTGCGTTGGTCGGTCGGTCGGTTGGTTGGTTGGTCGGTCGGTCGGTTGGTCGGTCGGTCGGTCGGTTGGTCGGTCGGTCGGTCGGTTGGTCGGTCGGTCGGTCGGTTGGTTGGTTGGGGTGGTTACTATTGGCGGCTGGTTTTTATATTTTGTGGTTAATTTCAAATAAGTTGTTATTTACTCTTATTTGTTTTCACTGATCAACCAATCATTCAATCAATCATTCAATCAATCAGTTAATTATTTTTGTTCAATATTAGGTCCTTTATTGAAGAAAATGTTGAATGACACAAAGAATAAGATTGAAGGCACTGCTGAAGAGATGAAATTAAAATCTTTTATATATTCTGCTGTGAGAAGATCAATTCATTTATTAATATTACTCTTTTTGAATAATTAATTTTATTAGTTTATTCATTTTTTTTAATTTTTCTTAGTTGAAATTAACTGCTCCGATCTTTAAATTTATTATAATTTATTCATTAATAAAGCACGATGATACATTGGCAGCCTTGATGGGCACCATGAATATTTATGACGAATTAACTCCTCCCTATGCATCCTGCCTATTGGTTGAGATATTTAAAAAGAACGAGAATAAAAACAAAAGCAACCAATACGATGATTACTACGTGAAGGTTTCTTACAGGAATGATACCAGTGTAGATCCGTACATCTTGAAATTACCTGGTTGGTTGGTTGGTTGAATGGTTGGATGATTAGTTGGTTGGTTGATTGGTTGGTTGGATGATTGGTTGGTTGGATTGTTGGTTGAATGATTGGTTGGATGGTTGGTAGGATGATTGATTGATTGGTTGGTTGGTTGGTTTGTCGATCTGTTGGTTTGTCGGTTGGTTAGTCGGACAGTCGGTTAGTTAGTTGCTCTCGAGATTATGTTTCCACGCTCAGAAAATGGTGGATAGCGATAAGGCAGACGATAATTTAGATGATGACGCTGACGATAAACAATGAAATATCTTTTCATAGAGTGTCCAGTAAATTGTCCGCTTCTCCAGTTCATTAAAGTGACCAAGAAGAACGTTCCAGATGATTGGAAGGCTGAATGCATCAAAAGTAAAATTCCAGTCATTTGTTCATTTTTTTTATTTTTACATTTTGTTTATTTATTTTTACATTTTATTTATTTATTCATTCATAATGTTATTCATTCATTCATTCGTTCATTCATTCATTCACTTATTTATTTTTGTTTATTCGTTGAGTCAGTCATGTTTCAGTCAATCGAATAATCATTCATTTTTGTTATTTATTAATTAATCGTTCATTATTTCAAATTTATTCAAATAAACTTCCCACAATGTTTTGTCTCTTATTTGTTATATTTACTTTAACAAGAATCAATCAAAATATCATTTGACTAATCTATCAATCATTCAATCAATTAATCAGTCAATCATAATCAACCAATTGTTTAACTAAAAAATCGAGATCTAAAAATACCTTACACCAATAAACTAATCAACCTTTAATCAAACAACTAACCAACCAACCGGCCAATCATCCAACCACGTGTATAACACCAACCACTTATCCACCGACAACACACGCACACATACATACTAAACACACATGCACATACACACACACACACACACACACACACAGCGATGAACACAGAAGCCGAGTTAGCACTGGTCATCATAGTTCTTCTTGTGTGTTTCATCTTCATCATTGGCACCATCATCATTTTTGTCAGGGCGAGGAAGCGTTCGTCATTCATTCCGCTTGAATGAGTACTTTAAAAGTGACCTATCAATATTTAATCCATTGTTTGAGTAATTCATGAAAGCTTATTCAATTATACAGAGATCGTCTAATCTACTTTAGATGTATGTATATATTGGTATATTGTATGTATGCGTGTACTTTATGTACATTCATATTGTATTCATATTGTGTCATATATAAGATTGTTTTATGTCGTTTATGCCGACAACATAAATATAAATATATATATATGTGTGTGTGTGTGTGTGTGTGTGTGTGTGTGTGTGTGTGTGTGTGTTGTGTGTGTGTATACATGCACATTTTATTGTGATTAGTTTTGATGAATGTCTCGAATGAAGCGCGCGTTACGGGATTCATTCTCATAAACTTTTTATTGTGTGTGCGGTTATGTTGTTTTAATCGTTAGATTGGCATGATTTTGAGTTGAGATATGGCTGGTTCGATCGATCGCAATTGGCATGTAAAAGTCTTCTCCGCTTGTTATTTTTTTTAATTTCAATATTTTACATCAGTATCTATCGAGGCAGACAGGATCAATCTGTTGGTGTCTGAAATTATTCTAAACTTATCGCCAGGGTGTTAATTTTTTATCTGTTTTATCTAAAATTTCCAAGTTTAAATCATTATTGCCGATAATTTGCAATTATTCATTTAACGAACATATTCGCAATAATTTTAATCGTTTTCATCTTAATTATTCTTTCTGTAATGGTTTAAGATATTTAGCAATGTGGTGGGTTGATTAACTGTATGAACAGTTAGTTAGTTGTGTGCCTCCAGTGAACACTCACGTAGTTCATCGCTAAATTTAACAAAATTAATTTCTGCGTTTGTTTTTCCATCTAAATTTTTACTTTTAATTTCAAGTCAGGATTTGAAATGTGGTTGTGCCAAGAGTATTGCATTTTTTGCTACTTTATGAATATTTTTTTAAGCTCATTTATATCTTTGTGGCCAAATTTTTACCGATATTTGGATTCACGTGTTTTTTAAACAAAAATTTTCTTGATTGAACATAAATAGGTCTAACAGTGAGACACTGCTATATGTTTCCAATTTAATTGGTTTTAATTTATATTATTTTTAATAGTTTGCTCACCCTATTTTCTTAGTTCTTAATTTATTTGCCAAATTGTATTTTATGTATTCTTGTATTATCTCTAACATTTTATTATTATTGGAACTTTCAAGATATTTTAATATAATCGCGTTAGTTCTTATGTTATGAAATTGAAAAAAAAATGAAGAAATTATGTCGAAAAAATTTTTTGTGGTTTATTTCAATAGTGAAAAACATGTGAAGCCTGGATAAAAGCGATAGATTTGTTAGAATAAAAACTGGCGCGGCTACCACTGTTGCTGATGGTAAATAACGTTGAAATCACTGGCGGATTGATAGTCCATTGATTGGGCTACAATATGACAAAAAGATCCCCAAAGACAGAATGGTTGCTAAAAGTCAACAATCAACAGCTCTCAAAGCAACTGACAACATTTGTAGAACATAGAGGAAGAGAGAGAGAGAGAGAGAGAGAAAGTATTATAAACCGTGGTTAACATGTAAAATTTAATTATGACTGGGTTTCAATACGAAATTTTTTTTATTATGGTTGTTCACGAATAAATATTAATTTAATAACTGAAGATACTGTATAAAAATTTTCCAGCTTCAACAACAAAGATTCCATTTTAAATAAATTTTCATAATTTATTGAGAAATTTTGAGAGTCGTAGGTACGTTGGTAAATTTATATTTTCTACGAGTCAACTCAATTAAAATTAAAAAAAAACACATTTCATTTAAAAAAAATTTGATTTAACATATTTTGAATCAATTATTCAGGGGACTAGGAAATTAAAAAATTATTCGGTATGCAAAAAATATGAGTTTCTAACAATAAGTTATTTTTTTTCTTATAGAAAAAACAATTTCAACCACAAAAGATGAATTTAAATTAATAAACTACATCAACTAATTACATAAACTACACAAATTACATTATATAGACGAATTTGATGTGTAAAATAAGATGATCAAAAATTCTCTAAATATGTTGGGGTGATTTTTATTCAGAGCTGTTATCGCGGCAATTGTTATTATTAGTAACGTTGTTGTTGCTGTTATTAATATTATTTGCATTATTATTGTCATCACTATTTGCATTTTTGTTATTGATGTTATTGTAATGAATGACGTGTTTAAATTGTAGTATACTATGAAATATATATATTCTAATTAGAGAGTTTATTGATTTTTCTATTTTATAAATGAACCTTAATAATATTACTTTTTAAATAATTTATTTTAAATGCGTTTATTAATTAATTCATTCATTAACTCATTTATTCGTTTTTTATTCGTCATACATTCATATATTCAATCGTTTTAATAATATTGTTCATAATGATCAGTTGTAGTCTTTTTTGTAAAAATATTTGCATCTTATATTGAAATTTTAATTTTTCGACATATTTCGATTTCTTAAAACATTCAATTTAATGTTTTAAAATGTTCAATTTGAAATACACACTCCTCATTTAGCGAAAGCAACAATGGGTAGCTGGAATGCTGGCTTAATTGTTTTGTATTTGTTTTTTGTTAGCTATACGATACGTTTATATTCAACTGTTTAATATTCTGTTTAGGAATTATGAAAACAGAGATAAAGAAAAATTTTTTTATTGTTGAATAAACGATCAACTATAACATGAAGAAATGTCACAATTTAATCTGAAATCATTATGTTCAGAAGTGTTTTTCAACAAATATCAGGCATTTACGCAGGTGTAAGCCACTGTACTCCAGACAGTTCCAGGAGCACATGGCATTACGAAACAACCTCCCCACTCATCACATTGAACAAAATTGGAGTTGCTGGCATCATTAGCAAAGTAGTACTGGCCACGATCTCTGAAGTATTGAGTGCATGGTTGGTTGATGCTGCAGTTGTACTTGCCAAGATCTCGAACAAACCTCGTAGTTGTTGTAGTAGGTTTAGTCGTAGTTAGCAGGCCATTGGAGTTCCCTGTTAATAACAGAATAGTTTTATTCCTAATCAAAATTTATAAATAGATATAAATTTTCTCATTTTTTACAAAACATGCATACATTCAATGTTCAAGGAAAGTATTTTTTCGTATGAAATTTTATGAAGAGTACAAAATTATATCAATTGTAAACGGTAATCTCACCTTGGATGCAGGTGTAGGCCCTAGTACTCCAGACAGTTCCAGGAGCACATGGCATGTGGAAACAACCTCCCCACTGATCACATTGAACAAATGTAGAGTTGCTGGCATCATAGGCAAAGTAGTACTGACCACGGTCTCTAAAGTATTGAGTGCATGGCGGATTGTAGACGCAGTTGAACTTATTTTCATCCCAAGAATATCCTTTACGAAATATAAAATAGTTTGACATCATGAGCATTTTATTTTAATGTAAAGACACCTATAAAGACATATTTGTTAGGTTATTTTTCTTGCATGCAATGCTTTAGATGGCTATAGACCGATATAATTCCGCACATTTGTATTAAGACATACTGCACTCGTTGAGTTGTTAAAAATTTACACATTTCACCATAATTACTAGTATAAACAAGACAAAAATAAAAGTTTGATCACTTATAATTTTAAGCAAGCAACAGACACAACATTGTAATAACTCACCATTTTGGGCGAAGCACAGAGCTACGACAAGCACGATTGCATTCAATTTCGCTGCCATTTTTCTACCTTAGTTGGAAAAATAAATTTAACAAACTACCTTTTAGTAATAAAAGTGAATCATTTTGATACATGAAACAAAATATTTTTCAACATTCACTTTTAAATAATTAATTTAAGAGTTTTAAAAATGCCTTCTAACAAAATAAAGTAATTTATATGATGAAAGAAAAATAATTTAACCTTCCAGTCTGTAAGATGAGAACAGTACAGATGTTAACTGTAGTTGGAACTCTGTCAGCAGATAACTCACAATCAGCATGGTTTCGGTTTATATAGAACTGTTGAACAACTGAAAAAAGTTGGAGGGAAAACCCTGACGGTGTGATGGCGCAATCATTCAATAGTAAGAATCGTCAGGGGCTTTTTGACTTCTCGGTTAATTTTCAAGCGTAATTTTGAATTTAAATTTATTTAAGAACTTTGGAAAAACGCCGCATTAATATGGTATATTTGAATATGTTTTTATATAACGGCTTTCAAGTTTATCATATATACTTGTCTGATCTCTTTGTGATGATATAAATTATATATACATATATATTAGATATATATTATTTATATGTGTGAATGTATGTGTGGGATTGGTGTGTGTGTGTGCGTGCGTTTTTGTGTGTGTGTGCGTATTTGTGTGTGTATTATTTGCTACACACACACATACACACACACATATATATATGTATATACATACAAATGTCTAACATATAGCGGGTCAAGTGTAATATAAAAACTAATATCATATAATTTAACATATTATTATTATAAATGGGACATATTTGTTAGGGAATCTTTATAAGGTATTTGGCGAGCGGTGATCTCACAATTTCGTCACTTTTTTAGTCATCTGTTGAAGTCACATAGTTTCACAACAGGTTTTTACGTTTGAAAATGTTTTTAATATTAACAACTTTGCTTATTATTTAATTTAAAGAACAAACGCAGAAATGCAGTAAAGAGAGGTATCTTAATGTTTTTGATATTTCAAAAAATTTTAGAAGCCGATAGAATGAAATAATGGAAAATTCTGAATTTTAATATGCATTGGAGTATATTTGAGGGGATAGTAACTTAAATTTTGAGGGTAAATCTTGTTTGAAATTTTTTAAAAGTAACCCACGCTTCATACATTTCAAAATAAATTGTAAATAATTATATAACTATATACATATAGAGTATGTAAATTTATATATATATATATATATATTTATATATATATTTATATATATATATATATGTAAATGTTGGTAATAGACCATAATTTTTACAATATTCTATAAATTCTACCGAATGTTTAGCGTTAATATGTTTGTAGTTCGTTTTTTTACAATATTCTATAAATTCTACCGAATGTTTAGCGTTAATATGTTTTACAATATTCTATAAATTTTACCGAATGTTTAGCGTTAATATGTGAGAAACTTTAGTGAGAAAAATCGAAAAAACGAACTTCAAACATATTAACGCTAAACATTCGGTAGAATTTATAGAATATTGTAAAAATATATATATGTATGTATGTATGTATATATATATATATATATATTCAGATGGGGATGGCGGGAATTACAGTAAATCAGTAAATCTACAGTTGTTGTCCATGATTTTTCTTGTAGTTTCAAAATTATGTGTGTGTTCTAGGTGTGTTGCATTGAACCTTCCTTTTTCTACATTATCAGTCAATGGTGCCCTACTCTGAACACCTAACCCGTCCTAGACTAGACGCGTTTCGTGCCTAATGGGACTCATACATGCCACATACACACACACACACAGCGATGAACACAGAAGCCGAGTTAGCACTGGTCATCATAGTTCTTCTTGTGTGTTTCATCTTCATCATTGGCACCATCATCATTTTCATCAGGGCGAGAAAGAGTTCGTCATTCATTCCGCTTGATTGAGTACTTTAAAAGTGATCTATCAGTATTTAATCCATTGTTTGAGTAATTCATGGAAGCTTATTCATTTATACAGAGATCGTCTAATCTACTTTATATGTATGTATATATTGGTATATTGTATGTATGCGTGTACTTTATATACATTCATATTGTATTCATGTTGTGTCATATATAAGATTGTTTTTTGATTATATATATATATATATATATATATATATATATATATATATATACATACATGCACATTTTATAGTGATTAGTTTTGATGAATGTCTCGAATGGAGCGCGCGTTACCGGATTTAATCTCTTAAACTTTTTATCGTGTGGGCGGTTATGTTGTTATTCATTAGATTGTCATGATTTGGAGTTGAGATATGGCTGGTTCGATCGATCCCAAAAGGCATGTAACAGTCTTTCCCACTTGTTATTTTTTTAAATTTCAAAATCGTAACTCATCAGTATCAAAACTCTCAAACTCACGATTATTTAAAATCGCTTACATAACTTTGTTGCGTGCTGATATGATGTAATCATCTACATAACGGCAAACACGTACGTACATGTCTATCATTGTATAATTCTTACATACAAACCGGACAACGTCAATAAATGTTTCAAAAATTCCCTAAAAATGTTGGGGTGATTTTTATTCAGAGCTGTTATCGCGGCAATTGTTATTATTAGTAACGTTGTTGTTGCTGTTATTAATATTATTTGCATTATTATTGTCATCACTATTTGCATTTTTGTTATTGATGTT
>NW_008704941.1:856075-857351 GCF_000326865.2 Helobdella robusta | reverse complement strand
TTGTTGTCCATGATTTTTCTTGTAGTTTCAAATTATGTGTGTGTTCTAGGAGTGTTGCATTGAACCTTCCTTTTTCTACATTATCAGTCAATTGTGCCCTACTCTGAACACCTAACCCGTCCTAGACCAGACGCGTTTCGTGCCTAATGGGACTCATCAGTAGCCGAATTTAAATTCGATTTTTCTCACTAAAGTTTCTCACATATTAACGCTAAACATTCGATAGAATTTATAAAATATTGTAAAACATATTAACGCTAAACATTCGGTAAAATTTATAGAATATTGAAAAAATTATGGTCTACTACCAACATTTACATATATATATATATATATATATATATATATATATATATATATATATATATATATATTTACATACTCTATATATATATAGTTATATAATTATTTACAATTTATTGTGAAATGTATGAAGCGTGGGTTACTTTTAAAAAATTTCAAACAAGATTTACCCTCAAAATTTAAGTTACTATCCCCTCAAAATAAAAAAATTTAAATTTAAACCAATTTAGTGCAGTTACTATCTCAGTAGACAATATTGCAACGCTTCTAGTCTACAACCAGCTGGGTGTTCGCAGTAATGCGATTTTGGTCATGGTGAGAAATCGTCTACTTTACGTATTCGTACTGGCCAATCGTACTGCGGGAGCAGGTTGGAAATTCTCACCTCTTATATATTCACGTATTTGTGGATTCGAGTTGGCTCACTATATATATATATATATATATATATATATATATATAACACCTCAAAAACATAAACTCGTCTATAGCCTAAAATGAGTTAGGTGTTAACAACAAAAATGCACCTTTGTTCGTGGTTGGGAGATGGTGTACTTTATGTACTTATACTGACCAATGTATCTGATGTCAGATCAACTATTCTCACTCATACCTACTCATTTTTTTAATATATATATATACATATATATATATAAATATATATTTATATAAATATATATATATATATGCCATTTATACATATATTTGTATATATATATATATATATATATATATATATTATATATATATATATTATTAGAAATTTTCTGCTTCAGTCTACAGAACAAACATTATTAATACCCACATTCGTTCATTCAAGATAAGTATATGTTGACAGTTTGCTTCATGGATTGCCTGATAGGTTTCTTGCTATTCTCCAGTCAATTCAAAACAGCGCTGCAAAAATTATTGTAGGTGGTAGAAAAATCAACCATGTGACTTCCATTTTGAGGAACCTGCATGGCTCACAGTA